>NW_007841267.1:0-710 GCF_000696425.1 Galeopterus variegatus
TTTTATCACGGTTAATGTCAAGACTCTAGACACTCAGCAGTATAATTATTTAAGCTTTTTGAATAGTGTACTTCTAGATCATATTGTATTCAAGCATATGTGTGTGGAACATAAAGTTAAACAGGTGTCATTTTCTATATGCCTACAAATAAATTTTGGCTTGTCAAATAAAATGCATTCTAGCATTGTTATTTGACCAATTTTATTCGTTAAGTGGCTTCTGAAAGATTATTGACAGTCCTGAAATAACTGGTTTTAGGAAAAGACAAAAGGAAATTGTTTTTGAATATACTGACAGCACTTTCCATCTTTGAAAACAATGATTATCTGTGACATTTGATATGTGTCACAATTTTTTTCTCTTCCCCTGTTTTTTATTATTGTCAACTTTAGTTCAGCTATTGAATAAATTCTACTAAAAATGTGTATCTGAACAATTTACTTCAGTTAAATAATATTCAAATTTGGCTAAATATTTTTTTCAGCTGCAATATTTCATCATGTCATTATAAGTGCCCTGAGACTTCTAGCAATAAACTTGGTAACATTTTTTGATTCCCATGTATAAGAGACCAAATTTTAATTTCAATGTCTCCTTGCCTTTACTGGAAATTTGTTTAAACAATTGCTATCTTTTAAAAAATGCAATATGTTTTTTATGAATAAGACTATTATTTTCAGATGAGAAAAATCAAAAAGTTTTTACTTCA
>NW_007841268.1:0-710 GCF_000696425.1 Galeopterus variegatus
CAACTACTGATCTGCTTTCCATGCTAGAGCTTTGCCTTTTCCAAAATGTCATAAAAGTGGAATCATACAGTATGTAGCCTTTTGGGTCTATCTATTTTCACTTAACGAAATGCATTTGTGATTCTTCTGTATTATTTTGTGTATCATAGTCATTTTTGTTGAGTAATATTCCATTGCGTAAATAAACCAAAAATCAAAAATCAGTTGCTATGTACATGTGAGTCTACTTTTAAAATCTTTATTCTGTTCTATTGATCTCTGTGTTGATCTTTTTACCAATAATTCATTATCTGGGTTACTATAACTTTATAGTAAGCCTTGAAATCAGCTAAATTAGTTCTGCAACTTTGTTCTACTTTGTCTAAATTGTTTTCGGTATTCTAGTTCCTTTCCTATTTTATATAAATATCATAGACAGCTGATCGATACCAATAAAATATTCTCCTGAGATTTTCATTGCAACTTCTTTAAATTTCTAGATCAATTTGGGGAGAACTGCGATATTAACAATATTTAATCTACCTATGAACACAGTATAACTCTCCATTTCTTTAGGTCTTTGATTTTATTTTTATCAGCGTTCTGTTGTTTTCAAGGTACAGATTCTGCACTTGGTGCTATTGTAAATGACATTGTTTTTAAATATCAAATTTCCAATTTTTCATTAATTATATATGAAAATGCAATTAATTTTTGCATATTGACTATGT
>NW_007841269.1:0-710 GCF_000696425.1 Galeopterus variegatus
AACCCAGTTCCTCCAGCTCTCCCAATCAGAGCTCACCTGTCTCTCTCCCCTCTCTGCACTCACTTTGTTGTGACAACACTGTAGTGCTTATTACTTTGCTTACTTTACCAATCTCACCAATGAGTTGGGTTCCTGGTGACCAACAACTGTATCTTACTCATTTTAAAACCCTTAGAATCTAGCACATAGGATCTCAATTAACATCATTAATGTGATTTAATGGCCACCAACAGTGATGAAGGCAATAACAAGAAGGGGACAGGAGAGGCACCAAGTACATAAGACTTTCCAATGATGTGACATACGGTCCATCATAGAGTACAGCCAACGTGAAGCTCAGAGAGCTACGTCTCCAAAGTCCCCTTTACCTCATTCATCAAATGGCATTTTTGAGGCATCTGCTTTGCAGAATAAATGAACTGAGTAAATATTCATTAAATGAAAGTAGGTTCTAAACCACTGACAGGATCATTTCTCCCAGGGGCTATGTGCATGATTTTGGAGAAAGAAACTCTCGAACCAAAACGTCTAAAGTGGTGAGGTAAGCACAGGGAGCTGTGGAAAGTGAAAGCCTCAGTTCTGTTCCCACAACAGCCTACTGCTGGCACAGGCTCAGCATGGCCACATCTACCCATTTCAAAAGAGCATCCACAAATCTAGGGTTTTCTGTTAAAGCTCCTGATCTCTAAATGTTGGCCCCGATTCCAATT
>NW_007841270.1:0-710 GCF_000696425.1 Galeopterus variegatus
TTCAGCTCCCAGAGCTTTCTAGAGGATGCAGGGCAGCCTGACTTGATCCCACTTCCTCTCCGTTCCCAACTCTAACCCTTGCATCTGTTCTGAGCCAAGGGGCCGCTCAGGCTGCAGGTGGCTTGAAGGGGTTAAGGACTTAGGCCCCATGGAAATTCCAGCCACTGGGTGAGGCCCCACAGAGCAGGTGGACAGCAACAACCCCACAATAAGGAAGCCTTTCCTCCAAATCGGTGGGGATCGAATAGAACAATCCAAATAAAGTAGGACAGACTGGGAGATATTGTCAACTTTAAGAAAAATAAGACTACTTAAGGGAATTCAGGGATAGCCCAAAAAAGACTTTCCAGCTAAACACTGATTTGAGAGATTCAAGTTAATGATTTGGAAGACCAGATAGAAGAAAAAAATTTAAAGCAAAAAAGAAAACAGAGCCAACCAACCAACCAACCAACCAACCAACCAACCAACCAACCAAGGGAAGAAGATAGTGGGGTCAAGGCAGGAGGACTGGAGAACAGATTCTGGGTGGCTAACACGTGGCTGAGTGTAAGGAGAAGATAAAAGGGATGGCGGAGAAGCAAGGTGAAACAAAGAAAAGAAAAAAATTCTCCTGAACTGAGGCTGTTAAAGGAAACTCAGAGGGGACGAGGGGTGATGGGCAACTCCTCTGGCCCACTCTGAGAACTTTGTCTGATCAGCAACGATGA
>NW_007841271.1:0-710 GCF_000696425.1 Galeopterus variegatus
AAAAGTCTACTGTATTCACCCATATTTTTGCTTGCCATATTCTTTTCTTTTTCCTGATATTGTAAGATTCCTTCTTTTATCATTTCTTTTCTGTATGGAAAACTTGTGTTAGCTATTCTTTTAAGATAGGTCTGCTGGCAACAAATCCTATTAGTTTTTCTTCACCTAAAAATGTTTTAATTTCCTTTTCATTCCTAAAGGACATTTCTCCTGGATATAGGGCTCTGGGTTGACAGAACAAGATTGTGCCACTTCCTTCTGGACTCCATGCTTTCTGATGAGAAGTCCACTGCCACTAGAGTTGTGTTTTGCCTAAAGGTAAGGCTTTGTCTCTTTCTCACTGCTTTAAGATTTTTTCTTTGTCTTAATTTTAAGAGGTTTGACTATAATGTGTCTTGATGTGGATTTCTTTGGGCTTATTCTGTCTTGGGTTCACTCAGCTTCTTGAATCTGAAAATTTTTGTGTTTTGCCCAGTTTGGGATGATTTCAGCCATTACATCTTCCAGTGCATTTTCAGCTTTACCTTCTTTATCTTTCTGGAATTCCAATGGTACAAATATTAGACCTTTTAGCAATGTCACATAGGCCCCTGAGGTTCTGCTCATTTATTTTCAGTCTGATTTTTCTCTACTGTTCAGATTAGGTAATTTCTATTGTTCTCTCTTCACATTCAATGATTCTTCTTCTCTATTCATTCTGCTGTTGAGTC
>NW_007841272.1:0-710 GCF_000696425.1 Galeopterus variegatus
GAAGTGGTTTGCAGTTCTCATTGTAGAGGTCTTTCACCTCCTTGGTTAAATTGATCCCTAGATATTTTATTTTTTTGTGACAATCATAAACGGGCTTACTTTCTTTATTTTTCTTTCTGGTAGTTCATTATTTGAGTATATAAATGCAACTGATTTGGGGGCATTTAATTTGTGTCCTGCAATGTTACTGAATTTATTAACCAGCTCTAGGAGTTTTTTGATAGAGTCTTTAGGTTTTTCTATATATAGTATCATGTCATCTGCAAATAGAGAAAGTTTGGCTTCGCTTTTTCCAATCTTGATTCCCTTTATTTTTTTCTCTTGTGTGATTTCTCTAGCTGCTACCTCTAGTACTATGTTAAATAGAAGTGATGAGAGTGGGCATCCCTGTCTTGTTCCTGTTCTTAATGGAAAGGCCCTCAGTTTTTCCCTACTCAGAATGATATTGGTGGTGGGCTTGTCATAAATAGCTTTTATTGTGTTGAGATACTTTCCTTCTATACCTAACTTGTTGAGAGTCTTTATCATGAAGGTATGTTGAATTTTGTCAAATGCTTTTTCAGCATCTATGGAGATAATCATATGGTCCTTGTTTGTTGAGGTGGTGGATCACATTTATTTACTTTCATATGTCGAACCATCCTTGCAGCCCTGGGATGAAACCCACTTGATCATAGTGTATAATTTTTTTTAACTTGTTGTTGTATTCT
>NW_007841273.1:0-710 GCF_000696425.1 Galeopterus variegatus
ATCTCTGGAAATTCACAACCACAGTTTCCAGATCATACTTTTAACCTGATACTGAGAACTTTAAGTCACTCTTATTCAGAACTGAGGTGGGAACAAAACACTTCTAACTTTCTAAAGTTGGCAAAGTTTTTTTTTTTCTTTTTTTAATAATCTAACTTTCTTCCAGCTTGGAAGGGCTAATTTACATAAATCCCCACACCCCCACTCTACCTCTGACAGTAGAACCCTAAACAAAGCAATCAGGCTGGCAGTGAGTCAGATTTGCATATTGTGTTGTACGCACACATGTTAAAGAATGGTACTAGCTCTCTCTTGTTATTTATTGGTGTCAAGAGGTACAATTTTAAAATACTGCTGTTTAATTTTTTTTCTCTCTATGACAGGTGGATTGCTTCTCCCCCACACCTCCTTGAGAGCTTACTAAATATTTGAGCATTAAGAAACCCTAATTTCCTCTCGTAGAACTAACTAGAAACATTAATTTTGATTTAAATTTTTAGACAAAGAGAACCCTTTGATTTGGGGGCTTTCAGGTTTTGGAATAAGATGATTTTAGGTAAATTAGCTGCTAAAATTACTGTTATTATGCTCATAAAAGCTGCTAAAAATAATCAGTTCATACGGCAAAAAACTCGTATATATACGTATTATTTTCTTCCTAACAGATAATTGAGAAATTTCGCCTAGAATAGAATATATGTACTTCTTCA
>NW_007841274.1:0-710 GCF_000696425.1 Galeopterus variegatus
GAGAAAAAATATGGTTACAAAATTTTACATGGTTTCAGATAGGTAGCTAGTTTGCAGTGTTTTTTTTTGTAGTTGTTTGTTTGTTTTTCTTTTTTGCTAATCTGTATTTCATGATGTTTCTACAGATACTATGCTACTACACTCCCTTTGGTAGTAATAATAAATACAGTATAATTTAATATTTATATTTTTATATATAAATATAAATTATATTTATATAATTTATAAATCTATGAAGCTTAGATTAGACTTCTCCAAAAGCATTAACTGTCACTGATTATTCAGCTTTCTTAATCCTAAATTAGTTCATAATGAGTGAGAAATTTTATTTTATTTTATTTTTATTTTTTTATTTTATTATTTTATTAAAAAATTTTATTCTTTAAAATTTATTAAGGTATTGGTGGTAATTATGTTTATCATAATCATATTTATGTAAAAATTTTCTAGTCATTTCATCTTTAAAAAGTGAAGCTTGTCTGGTTGTAGGATTCAGTACTGTATCACAATTCTAAAAATTTTTTCACTGTATCGCAATTTTAAACATTTTTTTAATAAAATTTCTAGAATTTTTTTAATAAAATTTTTAGATACTTGAATTTTATAAAATCTTTAGATACTTGAATTTTACCTATTTTTGAATTGAAAACCTGAGTGTTTAAATAAGGCTTATTTATGAGCCTTCTTCAGTAAGAATTTAGTATTTCAAT
>NW_007841275.1:0-710 GCF_000696425.1 Galeopterus variegatus
GTGACACCGAGGCTCAAACCAGTGACTGCTGAATCAAAACTTAGATTAAATGATTTTCTGCATAATTTTGAATTGTGTCAGTGTTTTTTAGTCCAAATCATTGGATAAATAGTATAAAGTAATTCATTAAAAATTTTAAAAATTAGATCAAATATTCCATTTCTCAAACATGCTGAATAACAGAGAATTTATTTAAGACAGAGCCGACCATGTACTACAGAATTTCTCAATTGGTGTGGGGGAAGGGGTGATTTTGCCCCCAGGGGACCTTTTGCAATGTCTAGAGACATTTTTGGATGTAATAAAAGGGTGTGTTGGGTGGGGGGGAGGTACTACATCTAGTAGGTTAAGACCAGACATGCTTCCAAATATCCTATAATATAGCACAGGGCACTTCCCCACAGCAAATGTGCTAAGGCTGAGAAAACTTGACTTATGCCAACAAATTCTAATGAACCTAGACTCATAAAGTGTCTCAAAAAAATGACAGTCCAACTTTTTAGGGAAGTTTTTAATGCATATCTAGCTTCCTAGTATACATCATGGTGGTAAAGACCAAAGATTCCCCATCTCCACATCCCCTCCATCCAGGCCTTCAGTTTCATGCTTAATAGGTCCTTGATAACAATAGAAATAACAAAACAAGAAGAAAAATACTATTTATTGAGTGCTTATTTTCTACTGGGAACTGTGCTAAGCACTTTACTTCT
>NW_007841276.1:0-710 GCF_000696425.1 Galeopterus variegatus
ATCACTACTGTGAGGCAGTTGCCTAATGATCTCCCATCGAAAATCTCAAAAAATTGTCCTTGTTTGATGAGAGGAATGAGCAGGAGCATTGTTGTGGTGGAGAAGGACTCTCTGGGGAAGCTTTCCCAGGTATTTTCCTGCTAAAGCTTTGGCTAACTCCCTCTAAACACTCTCATAATCAGCAGATGTTAATGCTCTTTGGCCTTCCAGAAAGCCAACAAGCAAAATGCCTTGAGCATCCCCAAAAAGCTGTTGCTATGACCCTTGTTCTTGACTGGTCTACTTTTGCTTTGACTGGACCGTTTTACCTCCTGATAGGCATTGCTTTATTTGTGCTTTGTTTTCAGGATCTTACCAGTAAAGTCATATTTCAACTCTTGTTACAGTTCTTCAAAGAATGCTTCAGGATCCTGATTCCACTTGTTTAAAATTTTTATTGAAAGCTTTGCTCTTGTCTGCAGCTGATATGGACACATAGTTTTGGTACCTACTGAGAAGAAACTTTGCTCATCATTAAATTTTTAGTCAGAATTGTGTAAGGTTAACCAATAGAAATGTCTATGGTGTTGGCTATTGTTTCTGCTGTTAATTGTTGGTGCTTTTCAGTTTTGGCACAAACAAGATTAATTTTCTCCTTGAATATTTATGTGGATGGTCTGCCACTGTGGGCTTCACCTCCGACACTGTCTCATCCTTTCTCAAAATGAGTT
>NW_007841277.1:0-710 GCF_000696425.1 Galeopterus variegatus
TGTTGACAGTTATACAATATTTTCACTTTTTTTCTGTAACATAACCAGGGGTTAGCAGTTATGGCATCACTGTATAAGTCAGTCACTTATATAGTAATCATTGATAATAATATTTAGAGTAATCATAGTATAATCAAGTTATATAAGGTATCACTATGTGAGTTATACAATGGTATCACTATGTAAGTTAGAGCAATGATTTTAGTCTTAAAAACATTTTCATTTGAACTCTGTATGGTTCTGGGTATTAAGTTCCAGTTTCAGCTCTGCAATCAACTATTATACAATCTAGTTCACTTAACACTTGGGTTCTCCATTTTTTTATAAGATGAAAATGATTTAAGTAATTTAACTCAATATGCTTGTAATCTAAGGCAGAGATTGGCAATTTTTTTTTTTAAGGGCCGGAATGTAATTATTTTAGGTTTTGTGGGCCAGGAGGCAAACCTGAGGATATTAGGTATTATGTAGGTACTTATATTGCCATCTAATGTGTCATCATTTTAAAATGTCAAAACCATAATCAGCCAGTGGGCCATACCAAACCAGGCAATGGGCAGATCTGGTCTGTGGGCCATAGTTTGCCAACCCCTGGCTGGTAAGTAAACAGTATTGGTGCATTACATGCTAGTACAAACATCATTCTTCTTTATAGTAATTGAGAATTTGCTCATATTTGTCTCTATCAGCACATACCTGGTTTTCCAAGT
>NW_007841278.1:0-710 GCF_000696425.1 Galeopterus variegatus
TGGGGGGGGGGGTATGGCCTCTTGAGTGATTGGTTTGCATATGAAAGTTGCACTGAGGGCAAGTGATTTGCTATTTCTAAGAATTGGCTAGCCCTGGGAAGGACAGTTTCTCCCCAGCCAGCAAGGCTCTGGATGCCAGAACATTAAGAATACAGAAAATAAGAAAATAGAGTTAATGCATCATCCTGTAAAATATTTACCCAAGAGACAATAAACATGTATTGAGTACAGGCTGTGTGTCTGGCTTTTGCAATTCTAAATCCAGTGCAGTGCTTGAGCTAGTCCTGGACACGTGGTAGGCCCTCGATTCATGTTTGTTACGTAAGTGCTGAATTAATCCTCCACACTCGTGACTGAAGGATACAGATGTGCCTAAATGTTGTCTCTGCCCTCGAGGAGAATACAGTCTAGTCTGAGAACGAGATGCATAAATATATTTATTATAGCAGGATAGTCACCATACTAAAAGCCACAATCATCTCCAAATCGAATGGCCCATGGTCCATCTGGCCATTTAAGCCAGAACTTGAGTGATCCTATTTCTGTCCCTGCCTCCCTACCCCTTAACCACCCTCTGTCATCAAGTTCTGCTCATTCTACCTTCTAAAGCTATCATTGAGTCTGTGCCTTCTCCATCTCCACTGATTGAGAAGAGAGACCCATGTGGCAGTGCTGAAAGCAAGCCACTGCCTCCTGTCTTCCCCACATGG
>NW_007841279.1:0-710 GCF_000696425.1 Galeopterus variegatus
TTTAGTATCCTTCTCTTTCTCTTTTGTATTTTTGTTTTGCCAGTGGGTTTTTCTCTTTATTGTGCATTTATGGTAGTGATTATCATTTTTCAAATTCCAGATGCAGGACTACCATGAGGATTTCTTGCAGGGCTGGTTGTATGGTGGTGAACTCCTATAATTTTTGTTTTCCTGGGAAGTATATCACTTCTTCCTTATTTCTGAAGGATATTCTTGCTGAGTATAGTATTCTTGGCTGGCTGTTATTTTTGCTTAATATTTTAAATATTTCTTCCCATTCTTTTCTGGCTTTTAGAAGTTCTGTTGATAAGGCTTTTGTTAGTCTGTTGTGGACTCCCTTGTAGGTGACTTGATGCTTTTCTCTTGCTGTTTTTAAGATTCTTTCTTTGTCTTTAAGTTTGCCAGTTTGACTATAATGTGACTCAGAGGGTACTTTTTTGGATTGAATCTGTTTGGGCATCTTTGAGCTTTGTGGATCTAATAATCTCTCACTATACCTTGGAAATTTTCCATTATTATTTCATTGAATAGGTTTTCATTGCCTTTTCCTTTCTCCTCACCTTGTGGAACACCCATCATTCAGATGTTTGTGTGTTTAAGATTGTCTGCTAGCTCTCTATCTGGGAGAGCAGCGGTGTGCTCACCCATCTCTTGGAATCTCTTTTTGCCCCACATCCTGGGGGGGAGAAAAGGGCAACCCCTTTGGCCCC
>NW_007841280.1:0-710 GCF_000696425.1 Galeopterus variegatus
TGACATTCCTAGAATATTTTTCAAATTATGTCCCTATTCTAACATTCATGGAGTACTGGCCAATTCTTTTCACTAATACTAAAAGTACAGTTAAAAGTTACAAAAATACCCTTTCCAATTATAAAATACTGCACTTTTCTTTAATATGCCTTGGTCAGCAATAGATGATGAAACAGTTTATTATCAAGGTATCAGCTTCCTATGTCCTGTTCAGGCATATTCCGAAGATGATTCAAATGGAATATCCACTTCAAATCTAAGGCAAATGTTTATTTTTTCAAACTATGTGATTTCTGCTGATCTATTCTTTACCTAGAATGATTCAAACTGGACATAATTATTATGAATAAAATAATATTGAAGATTTTGTATAACTTCATCTGAAGGTATACACATACAACTATGAACAAAATAAAATATTTAAACAATGGTTCCAAATTTTTCTACATTTTGTAAACCAACATTATGCCCTCCAGATCATGTCACTTTCTATTATTCCTTATACCATTTAGCTCTTTACCTGCATACTGGCAGCAAACTTTAAACAGAAATTCTAAATTTTAAATGTATTAAATCAGCTTACGTTACTCTATGAGATTTTTCCATCATATAATTTAATATTTAGCAGCTCATAATCTGCCTTTATTACAAACTGTGACTGTTCTTCAATATATCTGATTAATTATTTCTAACAAAATATAGCAATCCAG
>NW_007841281.1:0-710 GCF_000696425.1 Galeopterus variegatus
CAAGGGCTGAGTCTGCAGGCTGAAGATTCTTCCTGCACCTGCTGGCTGGCCTTGTGGTCCAGGGTCTCATGAGATGGAAGGTTAGGGCTATAGCAGGCTGCTGCATTCCTGGGGCCCTGGACACAGAGCTGAACACCGTTAACGCCCCTCCTGTGACTATGACTGCTGAACACTTGATTGTGTGTGCCAGGCACTGTTACAAGTGTTTACTTCTTTATCTCGTTTAACTTTCCCAATAAGTCTGTGAGGTGATACTGTTGTGATCTCTACTGTTCAGAAGAGAAAACAAGCACCGAGAAGTCAGGCCAGTTGCTCCAGGTTATACATCTGGTCGATGGGATGAGCTGTGATTAACTAAGTTTCTTGATCCTGAGCTCTGTACCAACACGCCACACTAGCCATGGTCAATTCAAGCTTGGGATGAAGAAACTGAGGCAAGCGGGTTAGGAAACCTGCCCAGTACACAGGTAGTAAAGGGAGAAGAGTATGAATACATGCAGAGGGACTCTAGAGATCAAGCACTGTGATATCTTTACCTAAGATCTTACAAAGAGGGAGATGGACATATGAAAGGAATGAAACAGGGTTTGCTAATCTTTCACGTCCTGGCCCTAGATTGCGCTGCTTTTGTAAAGCTTTAAAGAGAACACAGGTAACTAAACCCACCTCTAGGGCACTTATTCCTTCATCAAGGTTTGGAGTCTGTTTGG
>NW_007841282.1:0-710 GCF_000696425.1 Galeopterus variegatus
CATAGGAATAAATTTAAGAAAAAAGCGCAAGACTTGTGCACTGAAAACTAAAAACTGTTGAAAGAAAGTAAAGAAAATCTAAATAAACTGGGAGACATTCCATGTTCGTGGATTTGAAGATTTAATATTGTTAAGAATGATTTGCTCCATAAAAATCCCAGCAGGCATTTTGCAGAAATTGACATATAAATTCTAAAATTTATATAAAAATTTAAAGGATGCAGAATAGCCACGATGATGTTTTAAAGAGAATGAACAGGAGGACTTATGCTTCCCTGTTTCAAAACTTATCATGAAGCTGCAGTAATCAAGACAATGTGATAGTAGCATAAGCATAAACATTTAGTTCTGTGGAACAGAATTGTCTATAAAGTTTTATGTTCATAGTTGGTTGATTTAAAACAAAAGAGCCAAGGGAAATTAATGAAAAAATTTAGTTCTTTCAACAAAGAGTGCTGAGACAATTGGATATTCACATATACAAAGATGAACTTAGATTCTATTTCATATAGTACACACTCATAAAAAAAATAACTCACAGTGGGTTGTTGACTGAAAGGTAAGAGATAAAATTATAAAATTTTTTACAACTCATTTTATAAATGGGAAAAAGATTTAAATAACCATTTCAGCAAATAACATACACAAGTGGCTAGTAAGCACTATAAGTTATTCATCATTATTATTTATTAGAAAATGCCAGTTAAGGG
>NW_007841283.1:0-710 GCF_000696425.1 Galeopterus variegatus
AAAATTTCACACACATATAAAGTACTGAAGAAATAGAAAGGAAAGAATGAAGGCCTTGCAGGGGGTAAGAGGATCTGAGGGAAGTCCATGGAAAATAATAGTGAACATGCAAGGTCAGCAGGGAAATAAGTGGTTTCTTACCTCAAGTCCTCTTAACAAGGAGAAATTAGGGAGGGGATAGTGGGCTGGGGAAGAGGTCCAATCAACTGTCCAAATGGTGCCCGTGTGTTCTAATTCTCTTCCAGATAGGAGGACCGTGGTCAGCCTCATCCTTGGGCCCAGCCTTTCATAACTAGTATTAACGTTCATTCTAGATGGGCAAGAAGTTTCTGTCCTCTTTCAGACAACAGTTACTGCTGTGGTTTGAATGTATGTGTTCACCAAAATTCATATGTTGGATGGAACTTAAACTGCAAGTTGATGGTACTAAGATGTGGGACCTCTTGGAATGTGATTAAGCATGAGGGCTCTGCCCTCGTGGATGAATTAGTGCTCTTATAAAAGAGGTTGAAGGGAGCCTCCTAGCGCCTTTTGCTCTTTCTGCTTCAACCATGTGAGGACACAGCAACAAAGCACTATCCTGAAGCAGATAATGAGCCTTTACCAGGCACCAAATCTGCTGGCACCTTGATCTTGAACTTCCCAGCCACCAGAACTGTGAGAAGAAAATTTCTTCTTTATAAATTACCCTGTCTAAGGTATTTGGTTAC
>NW_007841284.1:0-710 GCF_000696425.1 Galeopterus variegatus
TGCCCAAACTGTGGTTTTGCCTGTTGACTTTTTAAAGGTATTTTATAGCCTGTATAGTTTTAAAACATATATTAATCATCATTCCAACTCCTAGATTATGTGTATAAATTTTTCTTCAAATATTTTTATTATTTGGGGTTTCATGTTATCTTTTATTTCATTTGGAATTTTTCTTATATATGGTATAAAGTAGAGTAAGATATAAAGACGGCTTATTGTACCATCATCATTTATTGTATAAACTGTTTTTTTTTTTGCTTCATTCATACATTTATTTCTGATTATATGGTCTTATCTTTAACTGGTATAGCAAGTTCCTCCTCAATAGTCTTATAATCTGTGATTACTATTTTTGAAATTTGTTCTTCATGCAAACTTTAAGACAATTTTATCTAATTCTTCCCCCCCTTTCCCAAAATAAGAGAGTTGGGATTAGAATTGGAAAGACATTATATTTTTATATTAATTTTTGAACAATTGATATTTCCCATTCAAGAGTATATTTTCTTTTGTTTAGATCATATTTTATACCCCCTAGTAAGACTACATATTTTTGTAACTATTAAATTGTATTTTTTTACCATTTACATTTTTTAGATAGTTATTACTAATATTGAAAAACTATTTTATGTACTTACCCTGTATCCAGCAGCAAAGTAGATCACTGTATCTCATTTTTCCCAATTTTATATTAATTAGTAATTTACACT
>NW_007841285.1:0-710 GCF_000696425.1 Galeopterus variegatus
GCTATACATCACTTCTCTTCTAAGCGTTGAGATGGCTCCTCCCCCTACTTCTCCTTCCATTTAGAAATCCACTTCCCCTACGCAGCGTGAAATGATCAGCTCTACTGTTCCCTCATCACCCTCTCTGTCCACCAGATGGATCTTTCCCAAGTTGTCTTAGTCGGATCTGTTAGCTCGGCCGCAGGCCGATTCTCCTTCTCAACCGAACCAAGTCGCGATGGCCTCCTTGGTCGTGGCTCCACCCACTAAGTCTCCTTCCCTTCTGCCATCCACGTCTGATACGCCACACGGAACGATCAGCTCTACTATTCCCACATCACCCTTTCTGGACACCAGATGGATCTTTCCCAAGATGACTGAGTCCGACCTGGTAGCTCAGCCTAGAGCCGATTCTCTTTCTCAACCGAGTGGCGTGGCGATCACCTCCTTGGACCCTTATCCGCCCACTATTTCTCAATCCACCCTGTCATCCACAACCCCTACGCCACAGGGAAGGATCAGCTGTACTCTTTCCACAACCCCATTTCTGGCAACCTGATTGATCTTTCCCAAGTTGTCTGAGTCGGATCTCCCTGCTCGCCCGAAGGCCGATTCTCTATCTCAACCAGACCGCGTCTGCGCTCGCCTCCCGTAGCCTGGTGGAGGTGAACGAGAGTGACTCTCTCTTCTGCCCTCAAAAGTCAAAAAGCTTCTTCATTGTAAGATAGCAG
>NW_007841286.1:0-710 GCF_000696425.1 Galeopterus variegatus
AAAATTCTTATGATAACAAAAATGTTGAAGATAATAAGGATTTGTCACTGCAAAACATTTTGTATTTGCGTGGAAATTTTGGAAATAGTATCTTATTGATTTGTAGAAGGAATAATTTTAAAGGTTCAATCCAGACCAGAAAATAAAGAGATCATATATATTGGTAGGGGAAGAAGAGTAACAATTATTGAGTAGCAAGTGTGCGCTGTGGTCATTATATTTCTTATTTAATTTAATTCACTCAACAATAGTCTGATGTAAGTCTACTGAGGCAACTTTAGGTCAAGTTACATGCCCAAGTTCACACATTTGGGTAAGAGATAAAGTAAGGACAAAAACTTAATACCCGTATGGATCCTACTCTAAAACTGTGCAGTGCAGAAGCTACCAGCCTCGCTCAGATATAACTGGTTTCTGGACAGAGTGTGCCCTATAGGCAAAGACTATAATTTCCATTGCCAATATCCATGTTTTATTTCTCATCTACAAAAATAATTGATTTTATCAGAGGGAATAATTTGCGTTTTCCAGTTTCCCTCGCGGATTGGAGCACTCTTGTAACACAGTTCTAGCCAATAGAATATAAATAAAAGTTGCTGATTGTGTCTTTGATGAAAGCTCCTTAAAATGTATTTTAGGGATGAAGGGTGGCAGGTTACAAATGTGTGGAGTTTTGTTCCTGCCCTTCTTCTTGCTGTCAGAAAAACTGA
>NW_007841287.1:0-710 GCF_000696425.1 Galeopterus variegatus
TGATTTTTCTTATTTAGTCTATTAATTAATAGATACATTAGACTGATGTATTTTAAAATGTTGAACCAGTCTTATATTAAGAAATAGACCCCATTTTGTTGTAACGTATTCTTTTTTTTAATTACTGAATTTGATTTGCTAATATTTTTTGGAAAATTTTTGTGCCTAAGTACATGAGAGATATTGATCTATAGCTTTCTTTTGTTGTAATGTTTTTGAGATTAGACTAATTCTGGCATCATAAAATGAGTTGTATAGTTTTTCCTGAACCTGTGTTTTCTAGAAACAATTATGGAGAATTATTATTTCACTGTTAGAATTCACCAGTGATATCATCTGATTCTGAGCCTGTTGCTTTTGTGGAAGGTTTTATTATTAATTCAAATTTTTAAAATATGTGTAAGGCTGTTACGTTTCTTCTTGGGTGAATTTATTAGTTTGAGTCTTTCAAGGAATTGATCTATTTTATTTAAGATATCATATTAATGGGCATAAAATTGATATAGAATCTTAGAATATTTTTAATGTGCATGGTATCAGTAATCAGCAGTAATGACCCCTTTATCATTGCCATTATTGGTAATTTATATTCTCTCTTTCTCTTTCTCTCTCTCTCTCTCTCTCTCTCTCTCTCATGCCTGGCAGGAGTTATATCACTCCTATTTATGTTTGTAAAGAAACAACTTTCAGTTTTGTTGAATTTCTCTATT
>NW_007841288.1:0-710 GCF_000696425.1 Galeopterus variegatus
ACAATTTCTTTGAAGGTGTTACAACAAGCAAACGGAAAGGACATGCTTGGGTGGGAGGGGGAGAGGGAGGAGGGAGGGAGGTTTGGGTGATGGGTCATAATAATCAACCACATTGTATATTGACAAAATAAAATTTAAAAAAAAAAAGAATAATATGCTGATATATTTGAAAGAAAAAAAAAAGAAACTTGCGAAGAGGGTAGATCTCATATTAAGTATTCTTAACATCAAAACAAAACAAAACAAAAACAAAGGGACAAAAGGAAACTTCTGGAGGTGATTGAAATGTTTACCACCATGATCGTGGTGATGGTATCACAGGCTATCCACATCCCAATTCACCAAATTGTGCGCATTACTTACGTGCAGGTTTTTGTTTATTGATTATACTTCAATTATTCTGGAAAGTAAAGTGGATAGTTTAAAAAATATTTCTCAAGTTTATTTCATCATTGTACTATATATAAACTTTGCCTGTCATGGTACAACAAAATTACTCAAATGATACTTGAAAGCCTTTCATTTTCTCTCCCGGCCACACAGGGAGGTGTGCACCACTTTGACATGTGAGTTCTGGAGCCACAGTGCTTCGGATTGAAGCCAGGCACCAAAGGGGCCAATATGTCACCTCTCGTGCCTCAATGACCTAATTTATTTTTGCAAGAGCAAGAGACTCACATTTACTGAGTGCCAACAGTGTGCCAGGCACT
>NW_007841289.1:0-710 GCF_000696425.1 Galeopterus variegatus
CTCATCAGACCGAGATCATCGATCTGAGTAAACTCATCAGACCAAGCTCATCGATCTAAGCCAACTCATCTGACCAAGCCAATGGATCTAAATAAACTCATCAGAGCAAGCTCATCGATCTAAGTAAACTCATCGGACCAAGCTAATCGATCTACGTAAACTTACGAGTCCAAGCCAATCGATCTAAGTAAACTCATCAGACCAAGATCATCAATCTAAGTAAACTCATGAAAGTAAGCTAATCGATCTAAGTAAACTCATCAGACCAAGCACATCGATCTAAGTAAACACATCACACCGAGCTCATCAGTCTAAGTAAACTCATCAGACCGAGCTCATCGATCTAATTAAACTCATCAAACCAAGCTCATCGATCTAAGTAAACTCATCAGACCAAGCTCATCGGTCTAATTAAACTCATTACACCGAGCTCATAGATCTAAGGATAGTCATCCGACCGAGCTCATCGATGTAATTAACTCATCAGACCAAGCTCATCAATATAAGTAAACTCATCAGACCCAGACCATCAATCTAAGTAAACTCATCAGAGCAAGCACATCGATCTAAGTAAACTCTTCAAACCAAGCTAATCGATCTAGGAGAAATAATCAGACCAAGCTAATCGATCAAGGAAATATAACCAGATCAAGCTAATCGATATTGGAAAACTAATCAGACCAAGCTAATCAATCTAGGAAAAATAATCA
>NW_007841290.1:0-710 GCF_000696425.1 Galeopterus variegatus
TATGTAAACTCATCAGAACAAGCTAATCAATCATAGTAAACTCATCAGACCAAGCCCATCAATCTATTTAAACTCATCCCATGAACCTCATCGATCTAATTAAACTCATCAGACCAAGCTAATCGATCTAAGGAAACTCATTGGGCAGAGCTAATTGATCTAAGTAAACTCATCCGACCAACCTCATCGATCTAAGTAAACCCATCAGACCAAGCACTTTGATCTAAATAAACTCATCAGACCAAGGTAATCGATCTAAGTAAACTCATCGGACAGAGGTAATTGATCTAAGTAAATTCATCTGACCAAGCTCTTCGATCTAAGTAATGGCATCAGACCAAGCACATCGATCAAATTAAACTCATCAGACCAAGCTCATCGATCTAAGTAAACTCATCAAGCCAAGCTAATAGATCTATGTAAACTCATCAGACTGAGCTAATTGATCTAAGTAAACTAATCAGTCCAAGCTCATCGATCTAAGTAAACTCATCAGACCAAGCCCATCGATCAAAGTAAACTCTTCAGACCAAGCTCATCGATCTAATTTAACCCATCAGACCAAGCTCTTCGATCTAACTAAACTCATCAGACCAAGCACAGTTATCTAAGTAAACTCATCAGAGCAAGCTAATCGATGTAAGTAAATTCATCAGACCAAGCTCATCAATCTAAGTAAACTCATCGGACGAAGCTAATCGATCTAAGTA
>NW_007841291.1:0-710 GCF_000696425.1 Galeopterus variegatus
ACTCACACACACACACACACTTCCCCCCCCACACGCTCACACTCACACACACACACGCTCACACACACACTCACACACACTCCCCACGCTCACACACACACGCTCACACTCACACACACACACGCTCACACACACTCACACTCACACACACTCCCCATACTCACACACACACGCTCACACACACACGCTCACACACACACACTCACACACACACACACGCACACACACTCTCTCACACAGTTTGCTAGGGCTGCAGTAACAAAGTTCCACAAATTGCGGGACTAAAACAACAGAAATTTGTTGTTTCCTGGTTGTGGAGGCCAAAAGTCCGAGATAAGGCAGGGCAGGGCTGGTTCCCTCCGAGGCTGAGGGAGAATCTGCCGCAGGCCTCCTCCCAGTCTCCAGAGGCTGCCAGTAATCCTTGTCCTTGTCGTTTTTTTGACTTGCAGAAGCCTGTGTGTGTGTCTGTGTCCAAATTTCCCCTTTTTATAAGGACACCAGTCATATTGGATCAGTGCCCACTCTGATGACTTCATCTTAACTAATTATATCTACAATGACCCTATTTCCAAATAAGGTCACATTCTGAGGTCCTGGAGGTGAGGACTGCAACCTGTGAATTTGGGGGGGTGGGGGGAATGACACAATTCCACGCACAACACACGCATACAGGTGTTGGATTCCTGTGTGTGTGTGTGTGTGTGTGTGTG
>NW_007841292.1:0-710 GCF_000696425.1 Galeopterus variegatus
ACTGTGGTCATAGGTTGTCGGGCCTTAAAAACTAACGCCACCTTAAGTGACATTACAAGTGTATTAACGTGGCAGAAGACGGGCTCGGGGAGGAAGTAGGGTGGGAGTGTCTGCAGGAACCTTGCCTTAGCCCTTATTGGCCGCACTCGTGAACACTGCGTGATTGCAATAGATAGGCATTGAGACAGGACCCTTAAGCTGATTGGAGGATGTAAAAAACCTGCCTTCCCCATTTACCTTTAAAAACAAGTGCTTGTGTGCTAATAAACGGAACTGCTTTGCAGAACTCCCGCCGCGTCTGAGTGTCCTTTAACCAGCCTGCGGTGTGCTCACCTCTCTTCACGGCTCTCTTTCTCTGTCTCCTTCTAAAGAGGACAAGAGGGAAAGAGGAATCCCTGGCCAGGCCGTTTGCTCACCCACCAGAAGGAACGAGGCTAGGGCTGTACGGGTCGGCCGGCGGCGGACCCGACAGTAGGTGGGATGCTATGCCCCCGAGAGATATATTGGGTCTCTGTGGCTCCTCAACTAGAGTGGGTCACTCTGAGTAGGTTGCTGTGGTTCATGTGAAGCCCTGCACCCCCAAGAAAGATGCTAGGGTTCGCTGCACTTGCTTCACTGAAGTGGAACTCTCTGGATGAGGCCACTGGATCATGGATAGACCCCTGTGACCCCAAGCTAAACACTGGTTCACTCTGAAGCTCCTCAGCTGG
>NW_007841293.1:0-710 GCF_000696425.1 Galeopterus variegatus
CATACTAAGTTCTGGTCAATGAGATGTAAGCATGAGTATAGTGTAAGCTTAACATTGGTCCCTGAATAAAAAGGAACTATTTGAGAACTCTGAAAAATAAATAATAGACTGGGGATGAAAATAAAAATTTGAAGACCATCCCATAGGGCAGTGAATTCCTGCTTTTTGTTTATTATGGGTTTTTTTGTTTGGTTGGTTGGTTGGTTGGTTTTTTTCCCCTTCATAGCTCCTGCATTATACTCTAGGGTAGCCAAAATTCCAGAGCAGTGTACCCTACATGGTCAGAAAAATCTCAAAAACAACAACAAAAAAATTCTCTCTCTCCAATTTGAAGACCAGAAAGGCAGGATCCTGCAGGGTGGAGCCACAGTAATAAAGCTGCATCCCTACAGTTGTGGTGGCAGTGGCACCAGTGGCTCTGAAGGCTGTTTTCTCTGAATTCTCCACTTCTAGGTGGACACAATTCGAGGAAATGCAGAGCAACCCAGGGAGACTAAAGGCCTGGGTTTCTAGACAGAACACCAGAAAACGGTACCTCTGAGAGCCAGAGTGTGGGGGAGAAATCACAGAGAGTGAGGCAATAGAGAAAGGGATCTTTAAAATCTGTGTATGAAAAGGGACATCTACAAATAGCCTGCAACTAAATATCATATTAAATGGTGAAAGACTGAATGCTTTTCACCAACATTCAATAACAAGGCAAGGATGTT
>NW_007841294.1:0-710 GCF_000696425.1 Galeopterus variegatus
TTGTCATCCTGAACATCAAATCCCATGCTGGGGACTAATTGCAATTGCTGTTTGTATTGAGAGTATTTTCATGTAGGTTCCTGAGCAAAGTTCTCTGCTCCCTTCTTTAAGGGCACACGCCACATCCACTGTTTCTTTTTCAGGGTTCTTTTCTGGTGAAGGCGGAGAAGATTTTAGTTTTGTTTTCACTCTCCACAGCTGCCAGAACGCCCCTTTTAATTGCAAATCTGATGTCACCCCATCTTAAAGCCCTTCAATGGCTTCCAGTTGACTACAGGATAGAGTTGAAACCCTTTTATGGCTTATGATGATCTCATTTGGGCCACTTCCTCCCTTTTGATGTTAGGAACCAGGGCTGATGGTAGGAACCAGGGTGCCACCAGACACCCTGCACCCACGCATGTTCCCAGGCTCTGTAGATGCTGTTTCTTCTGCTTCTGGTGGCCTTGTTCATTTGTTCACTCATGCATTCGTTCATGCATTCCTTCATTCCTTCATTCAGTAGTCAGCAAGAAAATACTATATTCCAGTACTGTCATGGACCTCCTTCGCCATTAATGAGTTTCATAGAAACACATCTGCCCACTCTATAGAATAACAAGTCAAATACCTGTGCACCCACCATCCACGTTAGGAAATAGGGCATCTTAGTGCCTTAGAAGGCCACTGCGTGCTCTTCTGTCTGTTCCAGATGCCCTCCCATCTGTTCC
>NW_007841295.1:0-710 GCF_000696425.1 Galeopterus variegatus
ATATGGAATTAACCTATTTGTCCATCGACAGATTATTGAATAAATAAAATATATATATATACATACATACATATATATATATATATACACACACACATATATACATACATAATGGAATACTATTCAACCATAAAAAAAGAGTAAAATGCTGTCATTGACAGGAATATGAATGAACCTGGAGAACATTTTGTTAAGTGAAGTAAGCCAGGCATGGAAAGACAACTACCACATGATCTCACTCATATGTGGAATCTAAAAAGTTGTTCTCAGAAGCAGAGAGGAGAACAGTGGTTACCAGAGGATAGGGAGGATGGGGCAACTGTGAGAGACTGGTCAATGGGTGAGAAGCCACAGGGAGATAGGAAGAATACGTTCTGGCTTCGACTGTACAGTAGAACAACTAGAGTTAACAATATTGTACTGTATATTTCACAACAGGTAGAAAAAGTTTTTTGAATATTCTCATCCTAAAGAAATGATAGATGCATAAGATGATAGATAGACTTATTACCATGACTTGATCATTATACAATGTATACATATATTGAAGTATCCTGTTGCATCCCACAAATATATTCAATTAAAAACAGATTATTAAAAAAAATTAGTGGATGACAGGTCCTTATTGCCTCAGGCATGCCCCTCTGGTTAGTGTTCCCCCAGGGAACAAAGGTCCACATGTTGCTCTCTCCCTATTCACCTAGGAGGTA
>NW_007841296.1:0-710 GCF_000696425.1 Galeopterus variegatus
ATGCTAAAATCCTCAACAAAATATTAGCAATCAGAATACAGCCACGTATTAAAAAAAACTATACACAACGATCAAGTGGGATTCATTCTAGGGATGTAAGGATAGGTCAACATACAAAAGTCAATAAATGTGATACATCACATAAACAAACTCAAGGACAAGGACCATAAGATCATTTCAATAGATGCTAAAAATGCATTAGACAAAATTCAACATTCCTTCATGATAAGGACTCTCAACAAATTAGGTATAGAAGGAAAATATCTTAACATAATAAAAGCCATTTATGACAAGCCCACCACCAGTACTACTCTGAATGGGGAAAAATTGAAGGCCTTCCTGTTAAGGACAGGAGCAAGACAAGGATGTCTACTCTCACCACTCCTATTCAACATAATACTGGAGGTACTAGCTAGAGCAATCAGGCAAGAGAAAGAAGTAAAAGGAATCCAGATTGGAGAAGATGAAGTCAAACTTTCCCTATTTTCAGATGACATGATCCTGTATATAGAAAAACCTAAAGACTCTATCAAAAAACTCCTAGAGCTGGTTAATAGCTTCAGTAATATTGCAGGATACAAAATAAATGCCTCCAAATCAGTAGCATTTATATACTCAAATAATGAATTAACAGAAGGAGAAATAAAGGAAGTAAGCCCATTTACAATTGTCACCAAAAAAATACAATACCTAGGGATCAATTTAACCAA
>NW_007841297.1:0-710 GCF_000696425.1 Galeopterus variegatus
AGCAAAGTGTGTAGGAAGAAGTTGTGTTGGCAAAGATATCTTACAAAAAAGAAGCTTTAACTGTGGTCTTAAGAGATGATGATGATGATGATGATGATAGTGATAACAGCTGCTAGTTTCTGAAAACTTAGAATGTTTCAAAAAGCTACCTAATTAGTATCTTATCCTGTTTAAATCTCTCAACATCTCTAGGTGTTATTCTTTTTCACATCTCAGTGATGAAGAAACAGAGGCACAGAGAAGTAACTACTGGATGGTGAACCAGGTTGCAAACCCAAGTCATCTGGTTCCAAAGCCAGCCCCATTTTGTGGCTGTCTTTTACTGAAGCAGTCCTGAGTAAGGGTTTGCCTGGAAGACTGTGGGGTTGGGATGAGGTGGGGTTTAGGACTGCAGAAGGGTTTGCCTGGCTAAGTGACCAGCATGTACAAAGACAGAGAGATGTGAAACAATGTGGCATAAATTGGGGATTTGTAAGTTGCAGCCTCTGGCTGAATTGTACCTTACACTAGCCATTGTTGAGGAAGAGAGCCCTGAAGCTGTGTTCATATCAGAAAGGACCTATTTGGACACATAAGGAGTCTGGACTTGGTGCCATGGGAGGATTTTAAATAGGGGAGTGAAATGTTCCCATCAGTTTTCATCTTAGAGGTATGCATACGTAATTAGGAAACAATTTAAATTCCAGGGATATGAGTTAAATCCCTCAAAT
>NW_007841298.1:0-710 GCF_000696425.1 Galeopterus variegatus
CCTAAAGCCAATGTTTTATTGATACCTACCTGAACTAATGTGGTTTGCAAAATCTTTTTATTAAGCTTTGCAAACCAATGTCAGGTTAAACTATTGTGCCCAGAAAATGTCAGCCTCAAAAACTTACCTGACAAATGTGGTGGAGCTTCTTTGACATGTTCTAATCAAGATTCTACCTGACAACCACTTCTTTTCAATCACTTCAAGGCTATGAATAAATATTGCAGTAAATTTTATACTGTAACTAGGATTTAGCCATATAAATCATGGGGGAAATCCTGGTGCATCAGCCATTGAGTATTTTTAGTTTTATCATGTCAAGAACAATTCATAATGTAAAGAAAATTTTGTAAAGTACCAGAGAAGAAAAATCTATAGCCGTGTTACAGGATCTGAAGAAAATTAATGTTAAAAATAATACTCAGAATAGTACACATAAGTGATTTGGGATAGATTATTAAATAGATCCCACTTATTACAAATTTAAAAAGAATATGTGCTAGCCAGTTAGCGCAGTTGGTTAGTGCATGTGCTGACAACCCCAAGGTCCAGGATTCAATGCCTGTACCGACCAGCCACCAACAAAACAAAACAAACAAACAAACAAACAAAAAAACAAAACATAAAACATAAAGACATGGCAAAAAACAATACTGACTTTAGGAACAAAAGCCTTCTAAAACATTTAGAAAGTGTCTGAGAATTGAATA
>NW_007841299.1:0-710 GCF_000696425.1 Galeopterus variegatus
GACTATGACACCACCAAAGGAAGTCAATAATTCTAAAGTATCAGACACCATAGAGCAGGAAACTCTTGGAATTTCTGAAAAGCAATTTTGAGTAACAGTCTTAAACAAACTCAGTGAGATACAGAAAGACTCAGACAGTACAATGAAATGAGAATTACAATCCAGGACTTGAAGGATAAAATTTGCAAAGAGATAAATTCCATAAAAAAGAATGTAGCAGAACTCTTGCAGCTAAGAGACTCATTCAATAAATAAAAGTACAATTGAGAGTGTAAGCAGCAGGCTAGAGCAAGCAGAAGAAGGAATTTCTGATCTCAAAGGCAGTCTTTCTGAAAAAAGGCCAAGCAGACAAAAAAAAAAAAAGAAAGAAAAAATAATTTTTAAAAATGAAGAAAATCTAAGAAAGCCAGCAGATCACCCTAAGTGCACAGACATTCAAATCATGGGTGTTCCAGACGGGGAGGAGAAAGGAAAAAGCATTGAAAGCACATTCAATGAAATAAGAGCAATTATTCCAATAATACCACTACCACGTATTGGTAGAGATATGGACTTTCAGATCCAAGATGCTCAAAGGTCCCTAAACAGATTCAACCCAAAAAAGTCCTCTCCAAGACACACTGTAGTCAAACTGTCAAAAGTCAATGACAAAGAGAGAATCCTAAGAACAGCAAGAGAAAAGCATCAAGTCACCTATAAGGGAATCCGCA
>NW_007841300.1:0-710 GCF_000696425.1 Galeopterus variegatus
GTGTCCTCTGTGCATTTTTGAACTGTTCTCCATTGCTCCACAGCTAGCACAAGTGATCTTGTTTGATATTTAAGGCTTTTGGGAGAGGACCTGCTTATATGAAATTTAAGGGCCAGTATAAGCCTAGGTTAATCAAAATAGACAGGGCCCTCAGTGTGATCTTGTAGAAAAATTCTGCTTCGAGGCGCTTTTGTTATTTTTAGCATACCCCAAATTCTCACCACACTTGTGGTAAACTTCTCTTAGGGGACCATCCAGCCATTTTGGAGGAATAGGTAATAGCTTCTACTGAATTATGGGGTAATCTTACTAAGTTGTTATTTGTCATTACAGGACATTGTAAGACATTATCCCACAAATGGACTACTGAATTTGTGGTAAAAAGCACTTTTTAGGGCACTGGCCTAAAGGGTGATCACTTCTCCTTTGGACAGGGCCCATGTGCAGAAACGTGATGGGTGTCATATGCACTTTCTTCAGACCCAGGACACTTTTTCAATTTTACTCTTGACCTACTGACACTAACATGGAGACCATCAGACCTTTCTGCACACAGTTTTCCTAATGTTTTCATGGGAGCCACAAAACATACTACTGGCAGGTGTCACCTGAGACTTGTCATAATTACATGGCACAGGTTAATTCAAATGCAATGAATGGAGAAAGAGTTAACTCATCTAAGCTCAAAAGACATTTGTGTGCTGGGATCT
>NW_007841301.1:0-710 GCF_000696425.1 Galeopterus variegatus
TTTTTGCATATGGACTGATGTAAGTATGTAGTAACTATTCCCTATCTTTTCCTTATTTACATAACTGTCAGATTAATAGTTCTAAAACATTATTTGTTACCCCCAAAATATTCAAAATAATTTGGTAACTTCTCTATAACCTGCTGTTACCTAAATGAGTATTAACTGAGAAGGCTGGACCAAGATAGCTGGCCATTGTGCTCAAGAGTACGGCAATCTCCAGGCTACGTTTTCCAAATCATGAGGATGTGAGATTCCTGCTGAAGGATAAGCACATATGGGCAACTGAAGGCAAAAGAAAACTTCATTTCATTAGAAATTCATGACCAATTGTAAGTCATGATGGCTAACACTTACATTGCATTTGATATGGATTCTTATACAGTAGTCCTTGTCTGCAGTTTCCCTTTCCACAGTTTCAGTTACCCACAGTCAATGGTGGTTTGAAAATATTAAGTGGAAAATCCCAGAAAAAAAAATACTTAAGTTTTAAATTGCACGCTGTTCTGAATAGCATGGTGAAATCTCTTGCCGTCCTGCTCTGTCCCACTTGGGATGTGAATCATCCGTTTGTCCAGCATATCCACACTATGGACACCACTTGCACATTAGTCACCTAGTTGTCCTCTTGGTTATCCAATTGACCATGGTGGGATCACAGTGCTTGTGTTCAAGTAATCCTCATTTGATTTCATAATGGCCCCAAAATG
>NW_007841302.1:0-710 GCF_000696425.1 Galeopterus variegatus
CTGAGTACTAGAATTTGAGATCTTTAAGCAATTGTGTAAAGTGATTTGCTGTAATGTACTCACCTGCACATGAGAATCATAACATATATTTTACAAGATTGGAACAAATATAAAATTGAACATTTACCTTTAAGTATAGAATGTGCTAAATTTGGTTGTTTCTACAAAGTATTGTATCAGAATTAAATCTAATGAAACATATTTCTATTATCATTTTCCCATAGCTATTTAATGTATTTAAAATAATTATTATTATCCCAATTATATCAAAATATAATAGCCCACATATTTGAATATGTCAGATATTTTCTTACCCAGTATTGATAAGTTCATGAGTGTTCTTACTTTGAACTATTTTCATCCATCAGAAAAAAATGAATGCATTCACTGTATTAGGAGTACTCATAACTCATATTTATCTCTACAAATAACTAAATTTAATATGCATACATACACACACACACATATATGTTTCATTTTGTTCCTTTGTTCAAGGAAGTGTTGGTTTTTAATTTTTAGACAGGACACTGAATAAATCAGGCGTTGATGCATGTAGTTTAGTATTTGGTATTTAGTAGCTAAAATATGTGCTGAAAACCAACATGGTTGTTTTCGACATATTCCCCTCTATCTTCCAAAATATTTTTGGAATGATCTGAAATATTCTCTTACCCATGGAACAGCAAACACTGGTTTAGGCTCACTATGAA
>NW_007841303.1:0-710 GCF_000696425.1 Galeopterus variegatus
ACACTATCCACCCCTAGGTCCCATAACTGCAGCAGCCAAGCAGCCAGGGGCTCCCCCTGTTACTGCTGAAACTGTCTCCCCCAATCAACTAATTCAACCTGGGTATACAGGACATAGGTGGTAAATTGGGTCACCTGTGGATTGCCCACTGGTTGTCCACCTGGTCCCATAGGCTGCTCGTGTTTCATTTTCTGATCTGCAACAGGTCATGCCTGGAGACACATGGTCTCCTGCAACTCACCACTGGGTTCATCGTCTTCCTAGTGTGAGAGGCAGGAGTAGCCAGTCACTGCATGCCATACTCCAGGACATTTTTCTGTGCTTCCAACAACTGTGCTTTCTTCTTTAAATCTCCATCACTTTGCAACATAGTGAGCAGTAGCCAGGCTCCAGTCAGCAGAAAAGTAGCCGACAGGCACCACATGCTCAAGGACAGCCACACCTCCTCCCCCTCCCAACAGGCTCTACATTGTAGTGCCTGGTCTATGCTGCCTTGCACTATAGTGAATAGCAAACAGATCCTGGTCAACAGGAAAGTGGCCACAGGGCACAACATATTCAAAAGTAGCCAAATTTCCTCCTTCTCCCAAGGGCTTTTGGCTCCTGTATCTTCTCAGAATCCTGCTCCAACTGTGCCAATTGTAGAGCTAGGCTGGGTCTGGAGCTCACAGACCCCTCAAGCCCATTGTTCAGACTGGGTCACAAACCCT
>NW_007841304.1:0-710 GCF_000696425.1 Galeopterus variegatus
GCTGGGAGGTGCCCGCGACAGTAGTTTTTGCTTATACGTCTTGTTGCCTGCATGTGTGTGTATGTGAAGCACAAAACTGCAAGTTCTATAACCAGCGTTTTTTCACCCCACCCCTGGATCGGCTTTCCTTTCCTACTTATGTCCACCTCACTTTTTGTGTCTGTTGACTGCTCTACCTGAACACACATCAGTATGTAGATTTTCTTAACTCTTACCCCATATTCATCTTAAATTATTTCTTTGGGGTCAGTTCCTAGATTTAAAACTTGCTGGGTCAAAGTGAATGCATACTTTTAAAAATCTGGATACAGATTTCTTAGTCTTTTCACTTGATCTCTACCTATTCAAAGTTCTTTTTCATTTTTTAAAAAATTTTATTTTGTCGATATACAATGTGGTTGATTATTTCAAAGTTCTTTTTCAAATCAACTTCTTATTTTTGAATATGTAACACAGTCACACAAGTCAAAATTAAAAAGGTGTGAAATGTTTTATGGCAAAAAGTCTTCCCCCCGTCCCTGTCCACAGCCATCCTCCCACCAAAGGCAATAATGTTTATCCTTCCTGGGAGATTACTGTTAATATACAAATACGAGCCTATCTTTTTCCCCACTTTTCAAAAAAATAGTTACATGTGTGCATACTCTTATGCACGTAATATTTCTTTTCTTTTCTGTCTTGCTCCTATACCAACGAGGATGCACGTAGTA
>NW_007841305.1:0-710 GCF_000696425.1 Galeopterus variegatus
GCTATTTCACATTTTGAAATTTATTGGCTGTATGGCTTTCCCATGGAATTTAAGAGAAGTGAGACTGCTTTACAAATTTTTGAAAGAAATTAAAAATTAAACCCTGTGGCTTGCCTTGTCACATGAAATTAAACATAGAGACACCTTGGGAAGAGCAGAAAGGCGACTTGACATTTGAATAAGATAGACCGTCCTACCTGCCATCGTGGGCCCTTGGACAAGTAGTTTAGCTGCCCCAAGGCTCCTTTCCTTCATCTGAAGTTTAGAAAAACTCTCAGGGTTGTTGTGAGGATTATAAATAACGCATATCAATGTTACATTAGAAATATTAGAAATAACACCTAATACAAAATGCACCTGTCCCGGTGCCTGACATGCTGTAGTAGACACTCAATAAACTCTAAGTTAATACTAGCAATCCCACTACTACTGTTATTATTATTATTATTACCATTTTCTTCATCATTGTCATCATAGTTCTAGGCCTGTGCTCATCGCTCTACAACATCTTAGCTAATATAGTTACTATTTTCAAGGACTAATAGTCTAAAATAGGATCAATACAGTAAGTAGATGCGATATATTAGTGTTGTCAGTCTTTATCCAAAGTGTTTCCATTAGGAAAGAGGGGAGGGGGAGGCCATGAGCACGCCCCACATATGTGTCTCACCTAAGCTAAGTGCTAATGCACTGGCATAGGCAGCAGGAGC
>NW_007841306.1:0-710 GCF_000696425.1 Galeopterus variegatus
GCTACACTGGATCTAACCAAATACAAACTATTTCAGAGAAAATGATGTTTGCAAAACATTTTTCAACATTAAAATGTTAGAGCTTAAAACAACATTTTATTAGAACTTGATGGTAAAAAGAATCTTAGAGTGATATCCAATTCCTACACTGTTCTTTATTTGAAAGCAAAGAGCTAAATTTACTTTTCTACTTTTTATTGAAACATAACTGATTATACATATTTGTGGGGTAGAGAGTTTAATATCAACACCTGCATACAATATGTAACAATTAAATCAGGATAATTAGTATGCTCATCTTTACAAAACAGAATCATTCTTTGTGACCCTTAACCAATTTCTCACCTACCTCGCTCTCCTCTCCACTTTCCCACCTCTAATAACCACAATTCTGTTCCATTTATTCATTCAGATTTATTCAACTAGATTACATCTCCCATAAAGCCTTTAGTGAGTACCTTCTACGTACCAGGTACTGCAGAGATACAAAGTTGAATAAAACAGAGAAGGTTAATCCATTGGAAGATCTGGTAATACACTATTAAAAGTAGTGGCAAGGATTAGG
The DNA here is from genome assembly GCF_000696425.1 of Galeopterus variegatus. Classification (NCBI taxonomy): domain Eukaryota; kingdom Metazoa; phylum Chordata; class Mammalia; order Dermoptera; family Cynocephalidae; genus Galeopterus; species Galeopterus variegatus. The sequence goes on from NW_007841306.1 coordinate 566, forward strand.
AAAGGAGAAAACAAGATGCTCTGAAACAGAACCATAAGAACGGTGGGGGCTTTTTTTGGATATGTTGGTCATGGAAAACCACTAAAGAAGTGCAACTTAGAGTGAGATGTGAAGGGTGACAAAGGGCCAGCTATGTAAGGAATGG
>NW_007841307.1:0-710 GCF_000696425.1 Galeopterus variegatus
GTTCCAGCGGTGACACGACAGAGGAAGCTGCTGTAGTGGCTGCTGCTTGCTTAGTTGAGGCAGTGACAACGTGGGTAGCTTCTGGCTTGATGGACGACAGTATTTTTAACTCTGATGGTTCCAGAAGAGAGGGTGGAGGCGGAGGGGACCCTGTGGGTACGGTGCCGACAGCGGTGCCTGCAGGGTACAGGGGACACTTGGAGGGCTTCTCCTCAGACCGCGGGGCCGCGGTTATCCTGGGGTAGATGGAAACGTCCACTTCTTCCTGTTGAAGTCGGGGCCGTTTCTTCTCAATCTTGTCTAACTCTCCAGCACTTGAAGGACGTTTTATTTTATGACGGATTAGTAACCCAAGGATTATATTTGGGCGTGGTGACTCGAGACCTGAAAAACAAAATATTTGTGTGAATTGTAGAATCTAAATCCAGTTTTCATCCTTCAGAGGTAAATTTTATTAAGGCAGAATCTAAATCCAGTTTTAACCCTTCAGAGGTAAATTTCATGAAGGGCTTTCATGTGAGAAATTCTGTGGGAAAATAAAGCTAAGTGTTTGAGAAGCTTATTGCAAAAGACTGAGTGGTTCCCGTCCCATGAAGTCACCACCAGGCCTGCCCAGTCCTAGTGGCGGCCGCTGAAAGGGAGGGGTTAGCCCCCAGCCACCAACTACAGAACCAAGCGCCCAATTCACGAGTAAACTCACCCCAATTGTC
>NW_007841308.1:0-710 GCF_000696425.1 Galeopterus variegatus
GGCAGGATTCCAACATTAGCTTAGCTTTACAAATGCCATCTTCTAGAATGAGACACAACTATTTAATTGGACTAACCTATCCCCAAAAATGGGAGATTGATTAAATAAGATGCTTAACTACTAAGCAACTAGTAATATTTTTAAGTGTGAGGCTTTTAGGGAAGCTTCAGACAGGGGGAGGTTAGGGTACATAAAGTTGTTACCCCAACATATGGTGATCTGACATGCTGAAATAAAGAAGCAACCTCACCCCCCCACCACACCCCTGTCCCTCAATCATCTCTCTCCAAAGCACAGGTTGAAGCTCTTCCCTCATCTGCCTAAAGTCTGGACACACCAAGGAAGAAGACAATGGCCTCTGGTCCTTTCCCTGAGTTTCATTAACTTAACTCACCCCTCAGGAAGGAAGCCTGGAGTCTGTCAACACCCTTCTGCAAACTTTTATCACAGACCATTGTCTTAAGAAAAGGAACAAATTAAAATGTTCTTGCCCTAGAGAAAGCAAGACAACAAATTTACATCTCAAAGCACAAAGAAAGAATGTAAGCCTTTCCAAGAAGGACTTTGGGTGTGTCAGCAGAGACACAGAGAAAGATTAAAAAATGAATACCAAGACCAAATGACATCATAGAAATTCTCCACAAGACTATGAGGAGACCAATTTTAGTTAGCTAGGTAGCTTTTAATTTAGTTCTTTTTTTAATTTTTTA
>NW_007841309.1:0-710 GCF_000696425.1 Galeopterus variegatus
GAGCATGGAAGCCTTCTGCCTCTAAAAAGGGTTGAATTCAACCCTAGGAATGACTGTAACATCTAAATTTAGGGAGAGCTGCTACTTAAATTGTATCTCCCTCTTAGTTCTTTAAAATCCTGTCTCAAATTAAAAGTGCTGTTGAATTAGGAGGATGGATAAGGGGTGAGTTCATCCTTTCAAGTTATGAAATTGATTTAAAGTGTGCACATACTAGGTCTCTCTGTAAAACACAAGTATCCACTCGGGCTTGTTCGATACTCTATGGGCTTCAAGGGTTTTCTTTTTGGGGCCTAAATGGTTTGGATGTCCCCTCCAAAGCTGATGTTGGAACTTAATCTCCATTGTAACAGTATTAAGAGGGTGGGAAATACGACTTTTTAGAAGGAAATGTAAATGATGAGATATTTACATTTTTACATGGTCTTCAGTATCTCCCCACAGATACTAATGACACATGAAGGGGTCTTTTACAAAAGAGACACCAGCAGCCACCTTCTTAACCATGCTACCAGTGTTAACATGACTAGTAATAAATCATACTGACAGTAGCCCCTGAGATGATGCACTAAGAATGGCATAATGCCGCTTTTGTGATATTCTTGCCAAAAATGCATAACCTCAATCTAAGCATAAGAAAAAACATCAGACATTCAAATTGAGAGATAGTTTATAAAATGATTGACCAATACTTTTCAGTGTCAAAGTCA
>NW_007841310.1:0-710 GCF_000696425.1 Galeopterus variegatus
TCTCTCCTCAATAATTGTGTCTATTCAATACATCCTCACCAACTCTCAATATTAAATCTCTTTCTCTCTCTCTCTCTCCTCTCTCCTCTCTCTCTTTTCTTCCTTCCCTTCTTTCTAAGTTAGATCGAACTTCTTTCATGTGTGTTGTGGCACAGTGTATTAATCCATTTGTGTTGCTATAACAGAAATACCTGAGACTGGGTGATTTATAAAGAAGAGAGGTTTATTTGGTTTACAGTTCTGGGACAGCTGCATCTGGCACAGGCCTCAGTCTGCTTCTACTCATGGTGGAAAGTGGCAGCAGCCAGCGGGTACAAGCAAATCACATGGCGACAGGAAGCAAGAGCGAGAGAAGGTGCCAGGGTCTTTTTAAACAACCAGCTCTCGCAGGAACTAATAGAGCAAGAACTCACTCACTACCCCTCCTCCCCCAGGGAGAGCATTAATCCATTCATGAGGGATCCACCCACATGACTCAATCAGTTTCCAACACTGCCACATTGGGGAACAAATTTCCTCATGAGTTTTGGAGGGGACAACACATCCAAATTCCATCACACAGCATGGACAGTTCTGCTGTAAGTCTTGTGACTTAAAAATAAGAGCATTAAAGTGTGCAACCTTATGTGAGAATGAATGAACCCCTGAGGTTTCAGGAGGGCTCTGCCAACCAAACTGTGTAAAAACTGCAAACCAGAGGCCCTGGGATC
>NW_007841311.1:0-710 GCF_000696425.1 Galeopterus variegatus
TCTTCATAAATGAGGAAAAAATAGTGTGTTTCCTAGACTAACAAAAACTGCAGGAGTTCATCACCATATGACCAGCCATACAAAAAATCCTCAAGGGGGGTCCTGCATCTGGAATCCATAAAACAGTACTCACTACCATTAATACAGAAGAGAGAATAAAACTCACTCATTGAAAAAAGTGCAAACAAGAGAAAGAAACTGTAAGTTACCACCTCAAAAAACTAACAAACACCAAAGATAAACAATAAAAGGGGGAAGAGGAACAAAAGTATTTAAAACATCTAAACAAAAATCAATAAAATTTCAGGAGTAAGACAATACCTTTCAGTAACAACACTAAATGTAAATGGTTTAAATTGTCAACTCAAAAGACACAGACTGATTGGATTAAAAAGCTAAACCCAGCTATATGCTGTCTACAGGACACTCACCTCACCTGTGAAGACACACAAAGACTAATAGTGAAGGGATGGAAAAGGATACACCATGCAAATGGAAAGCAAAAATGAACAGGAGTACCTATTCTTATATAAGATAAAATGGACTTTAAACCAAAAACCATAAAAAGAGACAAAGAAGGACATTATATAATGATAAAAGTCATAACAATCATAAATATATACACCCAATACTGGAGCATCCAGATATATAAAGCAAACTCAATTAGACCTAAAAAAAGAGTTAGAACACAATACTGTAATAGTTGCAGA
>NW_007841312.1:0-710 GCF_000696425.1 Galeopterus variegatus
TAATAAGTTCAGTGTAATATTTCTTTATTTGGTTGCCATTCATTAAGGTTGTCAAGAAGGGTGATACTGACCATAATTTAGGCTTTCCTCATTCCCTTACATGAACAAGAACCTGAAAATCCTTCCTATCATGTCCTAGGTTAAAGCTGGCCAGGAGAGGTCCTCGTGTGAAGTTTGGAAAGCAGAAATGAAACAGAAGCCATTATTCTGGAAAGATGGTGGCAATCAGACATGGTGACAGATGGCCTAAATGTGCCTAAAGGGCTCCAGCTGTCAGCGCCTTTTCTCAACTTCCAGCTGTGCCAACCATGAGCAACTCGAGCCAACCACAAGTGCTTGACACATCTCCCATAGAGGTAACAGCTTTCACAGATCTCTCCACAAGCTCCTTCTTTGCATTCCACTTCAGTGCTATTCATTTTTGCAAATTCTGCTTAAAACAGATATTTGGGGGATTTTCTGCTTTGGGGGATTTTTCCACAAGTTTTAACCTGCACATCAACACTAATGCTTCAGGCTGTAGTGTTAGTGACTTTTTTCGATCATCTGATTCCGCTATACTAGATCTTCACTTTCCTGGCTTCTCCCACACGTGTATAAGTTCTAGTGTCCACAGTAAGTCCCATAGTATTTTAATAGTTGTTTTCTGGAGTGAATCCTGATGGTTCAAGTCTGGTACTGAACTTCCCTTCAGGGAAGGGAACCTGAAA
>NW_007841313.1:0-710 GCF_000696425.1 Galeopterus variegatus
GTGTACACACACACACACACACACACACACACACACACACACACACACACACACATATATGTCAATTGGGACTCATTATCCAAAAGTTACGGAGACTTAATAAAAGAATCCACTAGTAAAAGGCATAGCACACTGGAAACAATGCAGTTCTTATAATTTAGAGATTCTGGAAATGCTCTATCTTTAGTTTTACAACTCATCACAAAATCTCTGTGGTACCTGGGTAGCCATTGTGTCTAGTTGTGTATTATTACTTGAGAGACAAAAAACCACCTCTGGTGGGGACAGTCTGACTCTGGAATATTCACTCCTGACCTCAACTGTGGTAGTCACTCTACAGAGTATCCAGAAACTAGTGAAGCTTATATGAGGATTAAAGGTATAGCTTTGCTTTGCCATAAAAGACTGATGACCAAAACTGTCTCTCCTAATGTCCCTTAGACTGTCAAATCGTGCTCATAGTTCTCACTCAAATATTTTAAAAGAAGCTTCTTCCCTGCTGCTATTACCTCTTATATTTATACTTGGCCTTCACAAGACTGACTTAGAGTAGGGATTTATGGTACAGGGACACCTTTGAGTATGAAAAATGGATGCTCTCTTCTCTGTTGAACTAAATAATAACCTGTTCTAGTAACAACTTTAGAACCAGGTTGTCAAATTCCCATTAAATTTAATTCTCTAGATCTAAACCTACAGAACCAGGATTG
>NW_007841314.1:0-710 GCF_000696425.1 Galeopterus variegatus
CGGCTGAACCAAAGGGTCAGAAATCCTGCCTTCATCCCCACTTCTTGGCATCTGGGTTTGGTTTATGTATACTTTTGAGTTTCTCTATGCTGGCTGTATATATATTAAACCCCTGGTTGGTGTAAAAATAAATAAATAAAATAAAATAAAAAAAAGAAACTTAGCCCCCACTGTGACTGTTAAGAGGGTGGGAAATCCTATTACGGTAGTTGAAAGGTGGAGCCTTGAAGAGGTGATCAGATTGTAGGACGATGCAGGAGTGAATGGATTAAAAATGGTGGTCAGGGGTGCGGTTCTGAGGACTTTAAAAGAAGAGGAGACTCTGACTTTCTCTCTGCTCTCTCTGCTTCCACCATCTTACAATGTGAGACCCTGGGGTCACTGTCACCACCACCAGATGGACTTTGGATTTCCCAGCCTCAGAAACTGTAAGCAATAGATGTTGTTTTCTTTACAAATCGCCCACTTTCAAGTATTTTGTTATAAACAACAGGAATGAACTAACACAGAAGATATTTGATTAAAAGAAACGAAACAAGGGCTGGTCCGTGGCTCACTCGGGAGAGTGCGGTGCTGTTAACACCAAGGCCCCGGTTTCGGATCCCATATAGGGATGGCCGGTTAGCTCACAGGGTGAGCGTGGTGCTGTCAACACCAAGTTAAGGGTTAAGATCCCCTTACCGGTCATCTTTTAAAAAAAAAGAAAAATA
>NW_007841315.1:0-710 GCF_000696425.1 Galeopterus variegatus
ATATGGGATCCGAACCCGTGGCCTTGGTGTTATTAGCACCGCACTCTACCGCGTGAGCCACAGGCCGGCCCAGTGACCTATTTTTTTGAAGGCTGCTATAATAAATTTGAAATAAAACACAAGGTCTTTTCCCTACTCTATGTTATGGACTTTATCCAGGAGACCATGAATAGTCATTAATTACATGCTACTTGTGTGCACTCAGTTTTACAGATAGGCATAGGTTGTGCCAGTTGCCTACTTTAGTACAAGTTCACAAAAACAAAAATTACATATATAAAAGTTGATTTGCTACTGTGATGTAAAAATGTTACAAAATTATTTATGTAGTTTGTCTTTTAAACACAGTAGCTGATGAGATATTTTCAGGGTTATGAAACATGTCCTTAAATGTTTCCTTCAGAAATAAAACCCAGCTAGTTTTAGTCCAACAATCATTCTACTAAGGCTAATGATCTAATAATAGTTTTTATATTTTTCTCAGTCACATTAATAATAGTAATTAGTAATAGTATCTTTATTTTTCATGTATATCTATAGAGGCCTATAATGCAAACAAATTTTTAATTGGATAAAGAGATGTACGGACAAAGACACTGCTGCATTTGAAGCTGAATGTTCCTCTGGCAGCTGCCTCAACATCCAGTCACTTGAAATGTTCATTAATCAGCTTACATATTAAAGTATAAATTCAGTGAACAAAGCGATTT
>NW_007841316.1:0-710 GCF_000696425.1 Galeopterus variegatus
TCTCAAATGGGTCATGCACTTCTTGTGACCCATTTCCTAGTCACTGGCGTTATCACTAGAAACAAGTGTTATTTTGCTCTTCGCAGCGACCCTGGCCCTTGGAGGACCCTTCCTTGATCCCGACCCTGGCTCTGATGTCAGAGACTCACAGACTGTTGCCTGTTCAGAGCCTAGGCCCCTGTGAGGCCGACTGGTGGGTATATCTGGAGGCCTCACCCAGGGTCTCAAGTGACCTTTGAAGGTAGAATAATATACACCAATGTCTCCTGAGCCTTTTCTCTGCACCAGCACTGTAACTAGAGCCTCCTAAGAATTATCTCACCCAATGCCAAGAATCCTGTGGGTGTGGAGATATGCTTATCCACAGTGTACAGATGGTGAAAGAGTCTCACAGAGGAGACATTTTTTCCCGAGGATCATAAACCCAGCGATTTTGTGTCAGATGCCCCACCTCTTACCTGGCTCCAGAGCTGGGCACCACTCAAAGCACATTCCCGTCCCTGACAAATCCCTCACTGAGGGGCTTGCATAGGAAATGGTCTCCTCTGCATGTGTGGCCACCACGATGAATCGGCCCCAGTGCCTGATTCCTCCGTAGCTGAGGGGGCCCACTCTTGACCCTCCCAGTGAGCCTGGGCACCTCGCACCACTTTGGGTTCCTATTGCAGCGGAAGAGCCCAGTGCACATCAAACCACCTAAAATACCTGTT
>NW_007841317.1:0-710 GCF_000696425.1 Galeopterus variegatus
GCTTCCTCTTTCCTCTTTTTCTCTTCTTGCTGCTCGAATGTACAAGGTGGAAGGTGTGCATTAATGATGGCAGAACAGAAAAAGAGAGGGAGCCTGATGAGTGTGGTCATCAGCCCTGATCTGCCTACTTGGAATTATACGTGAAAGAGAAATAAATTTCTATCTTGTTTCATCTGCTTCTAATTTTAATCTCCTGTTATTACAACCAAACTAATATTTTAAATAATACAACCCAATCTTTCTTTTTTTTTTTTTTAAAGATGACCGGTAAGGGGATCTTAACCCTTGACTTGGTGTTGTCAGCACCACGCTCACCCAGTGAGCAAACCGGCCATCCCTATATGGGATCCGAACCCATGGCCTTGGTGTTATCAGCACCACACTCTCCCGAGTGAGCCACAGGCCGGTCCTACAACCCAATCTTTGAAAAGACAAGTAACAAACTCCTGAAAGGTTAATCAAGGAAGAAAAGAGATAAGGAATAAAAAAATCAGTATTGGAAATAAAAAAATAAAAAAGAGACATCCATTTCTGATCAAGATAAAGTTAAAAGGACTGGATTTACTCTTTCACTTGAAAAAACTGACAAAATGTATGAAACACTGGACATTAGGCAATGAAGGACAGTGATCCCTGAAATATGGGAAGCAAATGAGGTGGCTCTATAACATCCCCAGCTTACTTTATTTAGAATTTCCAGGCCATGGCAC
>NW_007841318.1:0-710 GCF_000696425.1 Galeopterus variegatus
TTGTATTGGCTCATCAGCCAGTCTCAATCAAGGGCAGTTCGGCCCTCTGAGGAGTTTTTGCGTATATGTGGGAGTATTTTTTGGTTATCAAACGACTGATGAGTACTAGCATTTAATCCCAGGTCCCACAGTTGCTAACTTCCTGCAATGTGTGGGACAGCCTTGCAAAATAAAAAATGTGCTTCTCTCAACCTGCCAATACCACCTGCATTGAAAAACACTGGCCAGTAACCTCAAAGGACCGTCCCAGCGACTTGGACCTCCAAGTCCAACAGGAGCAGTAACACCTCCCTGGGCCTCACTTTCCCATGTATAAATACGGGAGACTGATTCATGCCTTGCATGACAGCTTGTGACCTAAACAAGGTAATGACAGAGCATCTACAGCAGGGGTCTTGGGAAATGGGGGCCACTGCCAACCCAGAGCGGGATAAATGGTGCTCTGAGGGCAAGTGAGCAGGGGGGCAGAGCTGGGTGGACCCCTGAATTATCAGAGCAGCCCTTCCACCCCAGGACCCATGAACCCTGGTGTGGTGCAAGCCAGGGCAAGTGGCCGCTGTCCTGTAGCCCGCTGGTCCTTGCAGGACTCAGAGAAAGACAGGCCATTGGGATCTTAGCATCTCGCTGATCACAGCATGGGGTGGGTGTGGGGGGCAGGTCTGGGTTTGGAGGGACATCTGGGCATGGCCCTTCCTCCCAGGGCAGAGGTC
>NW_007841319.1:0-710 GCF_000696425.1 Galeopterus variegatus
TGCCCAGGACTAAGCACCATGGGTCCTAACCCCATTATTTTACCAGACTTAGTCACAAAACTCTGTGGGATTGCCAAGGTTTCCTGACTCCTACCAAGGTAATCTTTCTACAAAATCATGTTTTCATTAGAAAGGTGGAAAAACCACACCCCGATTCACTGAACTAAGGCCTAAAGGTCAAATATGGCCCAGTGCCAGTTTTTCCATTGCTTGTGCTGTAAGAATAATTTTTTACATTTTTCACATGATTGGGAAAAAGCAAAACCAAAGAAGAAGAATACTTCTAACCCATAAAAATTGCATACGATTCAAATTTTAGTGTCAATGAACAGTTTTACTGGAACACAAGCATTCTCATTCATTTTTGTGCTATCAATGGGCACTTTCATGCTACCATGGCTGTAGAGTACATGTGACACAGATCACATGTGACACACATCACATGTTCACACTGCTTCTCAGCATACTACAAATTGCTGAGATGCAGTTATACTCTGACAGCATCTTGAGTGTCATGCTTTTTGCTGTACTGCAACATTATATTTTTATTACCACTGCATACTCATGTGTCAAAGAAAGAAATGCAAACTTTGAATGTTGTGCTTTTAAGACAAAATGGAGATTCAATTATTTTGTTGTTTAATTGGACGTTAAGCTTTTTGTTTATTATGCAACAACACTATAGCTGTGCTAAAAGAATATAATATATA
>NW_007841320.1:0-710 GCF_000696425.1 Galeopterus variegatus
ATATCCCTTCAACATGTTGACTTCCAGTGCCTTGGATATGTAGCCAGAAATGGGAATACTGGATCCTATGATAGGCCTATCTGTAGTGGTTTCAGAAACCTCCATATTATTTTCCATAGTGGTTGTTCTAATTCACAGTCCCAACAACAGTGTAGAAGCATTCCCTTCTCTCCACACGCTCACCAGCATTTGTTATTCTCCATTTTTTTGGATTACAGCCAGTCTAACTGGGGTAAGATGGTATCTCAATGTGGTTTAAATTTGCATCCCTAATGACTAGTGATGTTGAGCATTTCTTCATGCACCTGTTGGCCAATTGTACATCTTTCTTTAAAAAATGTCTATTCAGGGCCGGCCTGGTGGCGCACTCGGTTGAGTGCGGCGCTTGGGAGCGTGGCGGCGCTCCCGCCGAGGGTTCAGATCCCATATACAGACCGGTCCGCTCACTGGTTGAGCATGGTGCGGGCGCGACACTGAGGGTTGCAATCCCATTGCCGGTCGCGGTACTGACGCGACACCGAGGGTTGCGATCCCGTTACTGGTCACGAAAAAAGACAAAAAGGAAAAAAAAAATGTCTATTCAGATCTCTCTAGGTATGCGGAGACCAAAGCCATGGGGCTGTTTTCCTGCGGGAATTTACACTGATTAGAAGAGAGAGCCTTCATGAAGATTTCCTGTCTGACCTCTTGAATAGTCACAAAACTGAAGA
>NW_007841321.1:0-710 GCF_000696425.1 Galeopterus variegatus
GGTTGGAAAAAACTCTGTGGGACTTCTGGATGGAAGGACCGGGGCTGGGTGGAAGGAAAAACGCACCATTTAAATAACAAACCTCAGGGCCGAGCCCGTGGCACACTCGGAAGAGTGCGGTGCTGGGAGTGCAGCAACACTCCCATTGCGGGTTCGGATCCGATATAGGGATGGCCGGTGCGCTCACTGGCTGAGCGCGGTGCGGCCAGTCACAAAAAGGACAAAATAAATAAACAAATAAATAAATAAATAAATAACCTCAGAGCCGTGTTGTGCTTCCTTTTCCAAGGTGGGAGCTGTTCCCACATTGCAGGATGCCCTGGGTTCTGTGATAATCCTGCCAACACATACTGATGTTATGTCTTTCCCAGAGTCCGATCTGAATTCTGAACTCCCTACACAAGGGGTCTTCACAACTATTGTGGACATAGTTATTATGAAAAACTTATGCATGAATTGCAAATGTTTTTGCACCAAAATAACCTTGTACTAACCTATTGTAACATATCTGAACAGGATCTAGTTTGAGGCACTAAGGAAGGTAAGACAACCATTCGAAAAGTGCCCCTATCAGACCAACATGAATTCTGCTAAAATTGAAGCAAGAACAAATGTCAAATTTATGGTGATGCTTTGATGGAAGAATGGGGAAATCATTGATGCTTTATGAAAAGTTTGTGGGGATAATGACCAAGGAAATCAGCAGTTTA
>NW_007841322.1:0-710 GCF_000696425.1 Galeopterus variegatus
ATTTTAAAATAGCTAAGGTCTCTACATTTATACCATTATAAAATTTATTTTATAATAATTATTTATTTTGTAATACCACTATAAAAATTATAAATTTATATATATATAATATATAAATGTCATATATAAATGACTTTTACTGCAATAAAAATCATTATATATGTCACTACATGGATAGAAAAAATGAGTAAGATATAACAACTGTTAACAGTGATTATATGTGAGGTTCACATTATAAGAGACCTCCCTTTATAATTTATCTATAATTTCTGTAAGGTTTCAGTTTTTTGAAAGCATGTATTAATTTCATAATCAGAAAAAACTAAAGAAGCTATAATACAATTATAAAATTACTTTAATATTTGTAATTTGAACTTTAAAGCTTAAAACAAACCCAAATTTTTGCACTTATGTTTCTAATGAGCTGAATATTTATTTTATTTTATTTTATTTATTTTATTTTTTTTTTAAAAGATGACCGGTAAGGGGATCTTAACCCTCGACTTGGTGTTGTCAGCACCACGCTCAGCCAGTGAGCGAACCGGCCATCCCTATATGGGATCCGAACCCGTGGCCTTGGTGTTATCAGCACCGCACTCCCCCGAGTGAGCCACAGGCCGGCCCTGAATATTTATTTTAATAAAAATCCTTCCAAAATGTTGTTAGAGTTCTTATGCTAGAGTTTGCTGATGTTACTAAGGGGCCAGAGA
>NW_007841323.1:0-710 GCF_000696425.1 Galeopterus variegatus
AGCATAAAGTTTCACATAAGCAAGATTAATAAGCTCTAGAGATCTGCTGTTTAACATTGTACCTATAGTCAATAATAAGGTGTGGTATACTTAGAAATTTAAGAGGGTGGATCTCATGTTAAGTTTTGCTACCATAATTAAAAAAAAAAAAAATCCTTATGTGCTAATTCTATCACGTCTTCCATTTTTTGGTCTTTTCATATTGATTGTTTTTTTCTCCTACTTCTGGGTCTCGTTTTGCTATGTCTTCACTTGTATAGCAAATTCTATTGGCACCAGGGCATATTTAAGGTTTAAGAGAGTCTTGCACTTTATTTTATCAGGTATGTGAGTGATTTACAGATTAGCTAATCTTACAGATTAGATCTTTATGTGTATGAATATAAACTTTGTTATGATAGGCTCATGATAGCCTTTACTTTGGGCTACTTTAGTGCTAACTATAAAGTGACCCTTTTCAAGTCTCTACCAAATTTCTTAAATGATCAAAGAGGATTATCATCTCAGAATGGTTGAAACATGCACTCTCTGCCTTTTGGAACGTCTTGGAATTGTTCAACTTCGAGCAATGTGATCATTGTTCTCCATGAGTTGTGCATTGCTAAATTTTCCCGGCATATGGGAGGCTTACTGTATGGTCACAGTGTCCATGAGACCCCTAGGCAGATTTCTGGAGCTCCTTCTCTGAACAGTTTCCTAACATCTACAAA
>NW_007841324.1:0-710 GCF_000696425.1 Galeopterus variegatus
GGGGAGGGGGAGGGGGGAGAAACAGGAGAAGGTTAGTAAGTTTTTGTTTCTGAAGCAGTCTAAACCCTTACATTTTTACTTTTTTAATTTAAAGTGCTCGGTATTCCAGAACACCATACCTTGTGGTATCATTCTCTGTGCCTCCAAATGTCTGTGTAATAATTAAACAGATATTAATGTATAATTATCTGTTTTCTATAAAGCACTGTATATTTTGAAACATTTGCATTGGGTTTAATTCTAATTTTTAATTTAATTGTATTTATAAAATTTAATTATTATTTATATTAAGCCTTAGTTTTTTTAAAAAAATGCTTTTGCATTAAAGATAAAACAATTAGAGCTAAATGTTTAATGTTTAGATATTTAGGCAAAGAATACTTAATTATTTTTGATCTTTTATTGAAAGTCAAAAGATAATTGTGCTTGGAGACACCAATATTTATAGATTCCCGAAAATATTATTTGCTTAGATTGAGTTTATTTTGAACATGAGATTTTTTTTAAAAAAATAGAAGTTACTTTTTAGTAAACACAAAAAGATAAATGTTAAGGTAAAGGAATAAACTTATGAGTTGACAATTTAGTACGGTGAACACACTATTGAATGTTTTAATTACATTTTGATTTAAAAGACCAAGTGGGAAATAAAACTTTTAAATCAAAATTTATAATAAAACCTTCAGTTAATAAGTGCTAATGTACAATTC
>NW_007841325.1:0-710 GCF_000696425.1 Galeopterus variegatus
TTTACATATGTGTTGTTGTATTCTGTTCGCTAATATTTTATTGAAGATTTTTGCATCTATAGTAAAGCCAGAATTTAAAAGGAAAGCAGATGGCTGGCCCGGTGGCGCACTGAAGAGTATGCCGCTTGGGAGTGTGGCGGCACTCCCGCCGAGGGTTCGGATCCCATGTGGAGACTGGTTCCCGCTCACTGGCTGAGCGCGGTGCGGGCGCAACACCGAGGGTTGCGATCCCGTTGCCGGTCCCCAGTGCGGGCACGACACCAAGGGTTGCGATCCCGTTGCCGGTCCCCAGTGCGGGCACGACACCAAGGGAAAGCAGGGCCGGTCCTGTGGCGCACGAGTGCTGCACTTGGGAGTGCAGCGGCGCTCCCGCTGCGGATTTGGATCCTATATAGGTATGGCCAGTGCGCTCACTGGCTGAGCGCAGTTGGGCGATCCCGTACCAGTCATGAAAAAGATAAAAAATAAAAGGAAAGCAGAGTGTAAATATTTGGAAATTTTACAGCCTGGCCTTCTGGTAAAGAAGCAGAGAGCATTTTCAGAAGAAAAATTCAATGGTACTAAGATTAACACAAAAGAACGGGATTATCAAGAGAAGGAGGGAAAGGCCATGTGGGCATCACAGAAGCCTCTGGGACCCTTCTATTTCAGGCCCAAAGGACTAGGGAGACAAAATGGTCTTGGAACAAGCCTGAGGCACCCTCAAAAAG
>NW_007841326.1:0-710 GCF_000696425.1 Galeopterus variegatus
AACAGCAATATGGACTGTAGGGGAAAATGGCACAATTCATTAAAATTCTGAGAGAAATTACATTCCAACCTAGAATCCTATAACCACCCAAATTTAAAATCAAGTGAGAACATGAATTAAGACATTTTCAATCCTACAAGTTCTCAAAATATTTAGTTTTCATGCATCTGTTCTCAATAAGCTACTAGATAATATGTTTCACAAAAACTAGAGAGTAAACCAAGAAAAAGAAAGATAAGAGGTCCAAAAAACACAGGAAAATGAAGTAAATTTGTAGAATGTTAGTTAACAGAAATCATGGGACAACAACCATGTAAAATACAAAGATAGCAGCTAATCTACATTGAAACAGGAGGAAGGAAAACTTCAGAAAGGATGACCCTAAGAAAAATATTAAACGGTTAGATTACCTGATGTGTCTGAACATATGGAGAAGAAATTCACATTTCTGACATTGAGTTTGAAAATAAGTTAGTGATAAGTACAAGGAAAACTAAGGAAACCAGAGAAAGAAAAAGGAGTAATTATCTACTCAAGAGAAAGAGAATTTCAGCTTCCAGCCAAGATGGATTAAGAGAGGTTGGACTTACTCTCCTGTCTGAAACAAACCAAAAAAGAACAAAATATATGAAACAATGGTTTTGAAGATGCTGGACATTAGGCAACAAAAGAAATTTTAAAGATCCAATTTTAAAAATTAGCAGAGGATT
>NW_007841327.1:0-710 GCF_000696425.1 Galeopterus variegatus
CTCTCCCACAAATCAACCAATTTAAACTATAAAAACATAACATCAAGTGCATATGGAACAGTGAGACGTCTGGCGGGGGAGGCAGAAGCTCCCTGGAGACCACATGCCCTGCAGGGCTGCCGTTGCACGATACGGCAGTAAGCTTCACTGCCGCCACCTGGCTCCATGCCCAGCCCACTGCACACAGAGTGTGGAGACATCCATCAAGGGAGGTGGAGGCTCTGCAGAAACCACACACCCTGTGGGGCCACCACTGCATGATCCAGCAGGTAGGCTTCACTGCAGGCACCCAGCTCCATTCCCAGCCCAGCGTAGTGTGCTCAGAGCAGGGAGATGTCTGGCAGGGGAGGCGGGAACTCCACAAGGACCACATTGCTACTGCGCAATCCAGCAGCCCGGCCCAATGCATATGGAGCACAGAGACATCCAGCAAGGGAGATAGAAGCTCTGTAGAGTCCACACACCATGGGGGGGGGGCACCGCCATGAGATCCAGCAGCAGGTAGGCCTCACCACCACCACCCGGCTCCATCCCAAGCCCGGCCTACTGCACACAGAGCAGGGAGACATCCTGCAGAGGAAGGGGAAGCTCTGCAGAGACCACATGCTCTGCAGTGCCTCGATGCATCCCAGCAGCCCAGGCCAGAGCAACGGAACAGGGAGAAGTCCAGCATGGGAGGTGGAAGCTCAGCAGAGACCACACACCCTGTG
>NW_007841328.1:0-710 GCF_000696425.1 Galeopterus variegatus
GGTTTCTACCAAATTCTCCGGGTAATTTTGATGCTGACTGAAGGATCACTGGGGTAGACTCCTGTGTGTGTTCCCACATGGCTCTTCTACCTCCATCCTTTCTCACTTTCCCCTAACCAAGAGAACGTACCTTGGCTAGCATAAGTCTTCTTGTTGCTTAGTCCATTGTATTGTTCTAGACACATTGTCATTGGCTCCCTCTGAACTGAGTCTCACTTTCCACCTTAGCATTGGAAGTCTCCAGCCTAACCTTCTAGCCTTGTGTCCCTTTACTGCAGCAGGCCTGAACTCCTTCCCATTGTGAGGCAGTGTTGAAAGTGTGGTTTCTGCTCTCGAAGCCTTGAGTTAAACTTAGTCACTCCTATCAGAACTTTTCTGACTTTCACCTTTTTTTCTGGAAAAAAAAAAGGCAACAAGTTTTTTTTGAACTTTAAATATAATACATAAAATGCAGGACACAGGGAAGAAAGCACTTTGTTAACTTGGGGATGATAACGTGACAGGCTAGTCCAATTTCTCTTTAATTATTTTGCTTATGATGTTTCAGCTGACCTTCTGTTTTGAACTTATACGTATATTTCAACCTTCAGTTTTGATTTTCCTGACTCCCTGGTGCCTTCTGATTTCCCCAGTGTTATGTATTTGATTTCTCTTCTGAACATATTCTGAATTGTCCTGTAGCCTTTGTTAAGAAAGACATTCTGCCATAT
>NW_007841329.1:0-710 GCF_000696425.1 Galeopterus variegatus
GCCTGGCTTCCAAGGGAATTGGGTATTGCTTTATTACAATAGGAGTAGCCTGGCTGGTAAGCTGAACTACAATGGGGGGTTGGTGGATGGCTAAGCCTGGGGGTTCTTTTCTGCCCATACTCCTGGGATCACCCGTCTTAGTTCGTCCAAGATGAAACCAGAGTTAATGGGGGGAGCCTCCGTGGCTACTATATATTCTACACTGATTGGGCATGTTATCATTATTTGAGCAGGAGGTGCAGGATTAAAGGTCAGTTCTGTGACATCCCCCTTAAAGGATATGGTGGCCTGCAGCTTGTGCAATAAGTCTCTTCCCAGCAATAGGTATGGGCAATCCGGCATGACAAGGAAGGAGTGAGTAATAGTCCCTTGTCCCAGGTTGGTAATTCTTGCCTTGGTCCAAGGGTAGGATTGGAGCTTTCCTGTAGCCCCTTGTACCAAGGTCTTTCCAGTAGATAAATATCCCTCAGTTTTAGTTAGAACTGAATAAGTGGCCCCTGTGTCCATGAGGAAGTCCACTGGTTTGCCCCCCACTTGTAAAGTTACCTTGGGCTCCTGGGGGCTCATAAGTATGGAGCCCCGGACCCATCAATCCTCAGAGTTGTCTAGCTGTAGGACATGGGCATTTTTCTTCTTTAGTAGGGGACATTTGTCCTTCCAATGACCTTTTGCCTTACAGAACTCACATTGGTCCTTCTCGGATCGGGGGG
>NW_007841330.1:0-710 GCF_000696425.1 Galeopterus variegatus
CATTTAAGGGGATATCAGCACCCGCTGCCTGCCTCTTCTTGGTCTGGCATGCCACCCTCACTCCATCAGAGCAAAATGACCTCCAGGTTTGAATGGCTTTGCCGTTCATATTCCCTTCCCGGCCTGCTACTCTAATTAGATTTTTTTTAAGAGGTCATTTACATAGGTTATATTGAAAACTATGAGGGTCAGAGATTATTTGCAACTTTCAAATGCAATTATCAAAGGATGTTGATTCCCATACAAAAAAAGAAAACCTCTAATTGGCTATTAAATATTTATAGGTCACCTTATGATTAATTTATTTCAGCAGGAACTCAGGAAAGCACCCAAATTTTATAGCTTAGAGAGTCATTCAGTTCTAACCCTGGCCACGCCAAATGGTATGAATCATACCAGAAAACTGTGCAGTGAGAAACTCAAATCTCACCTTTATTGCTTTCTTAATCACCACTTGAGCTGGCTTCCAGCCTTGCACCCAAACACTCCTCTCTGGTCAGCCCTTGCTTCAGCTGACCACAGTTGGGGCAGCATGCCACACAGAGAAGCACATGGCTTCGTCACTCATAGATTTAGGGTGTACACCCCAGCTCCAGGTAGCCCTGTGACCTCAGGCAAGCTACTTCACCTCTCTGAGCATCACCTCCCTCACCTGTAAAATGGGGCTCATAAACTCCTTCCCTTGCACGTTTCTTATGGGGCTGAAATGT
>NW_007841331.1:0-710 GCF_000696425.1 Galeopterus variegatus
TAAAATTAAATATATGGCTCATGCATTTAAATTGGAGAGTACAATGCTAGGCAATTTAATCATTACGATTGTAATATTCTGCATCTATTGACTTGAAGTTATAATTTTAGGTAATTAATAAATAATTATAAAATTAATTTTGTTTATAAAATAAAGATATACTTTATTACTATTGTTAAAATGTATTATGCATTCCTAATATAGTGTATTAACATAATTTTGCTTTTGTCTCTCCTGCTGAAACCACACACACACATGCACACACAAAAAAATAATTTTTAGTTTTATTTTTTTATTGAGACATAATTTATTATACATAATTTTGAGTTACAAGAAAAAATAAATTTGATGGGAATAAATAAATCTTCTGTCTTAGTTCACTTGGGCTGATACAGTAGGCAACATAAATTTTTTCTCACAGTTATGGAGGTTGGGAAGTTCAAGATCAAGATGCCGGCAGATTCAATGTCTGGTGAGGGTAGATGGCACCTTCTCAGTCTGTTGTCACATTTTGGGAGGGGTATACAAGCTCCCTTGAATCTGTTTTATAAAAGCACTAATTCCACTCATGAGGGCAGAAGCCCTAATCACTTCCTAAATTTCCCACCTCCTAATACCACCACCTTGAGGGTTAGGATTTCTTCTTTTATTTTTTTTGACTCCTACCTTTAAAATTCATTCTTATTATTTTAATTGACAAATCATAATTA
>NW_007841332.1:0-710 GCF_000696425.1 Galeopterus variegatus
CAGAGACCCCCAGTGACCGAGGGTGGTCAAGGAAAGATAGGAAGGACGCACTCACATGCGGTCAAAGCCCACAGCAGTCCCTGGCCTCCGCTCATCACCTCCCACAGTGATGACCGTGCTTTTGTGGCCTTGAGGACCTGTGGTGGGCAGAGCAGGTCCCCCTTCTTCCTATAACTTAGGTTGGCTCTGCCCTCCAGCTGTGATTGCAATAGTCTTGTCTGCTCACAGACTTGCGCAGTGGGTGTTCCTTGCTCTGTGGGTGTGTCGGCTCTGCCAGGGAGATCAGAAGCCCCTGGAGGTCAGGACACCTCAGCCGTGGTTCCCCATGGTCCCCAGTAGGTACAGTACCTGGCACAGAGAGAGTGCTTAGAAACCTTTGGTAGGATGGATGGATGGGTGGCTAGATGGACAGACAAAGTGACGGATGAGACGACTTGCCCAGCAAACTCTGGAAGGGGACAGGCACACCATTGTGTACCAGACGCTTTTCCCAGGGCTGTTGCCCTCAAACCTCACCCCCCAGCAGCCCTGTTGTTCCCATTTTGCAGATGAGGAAACAAGCCCAGAGAGAATAGAGAATTTGTGGCAGAGCAGAGATTGGGCTTCAGGCTTCTGTCCCACCCTCTCGAGACTGGATGGGCTGCCTGAATCTGCCTTCTCTCCTTCCAGGAGGTTTAGGGTCTTTGTGGGAGCAGCACCAAGGGACTGGC
>NW_007841333.1:0-710 GCF_000696425.1 Galeopterus variegatus
ATATTTGCACACATAAAAGTAAATTTAAACATTTTTTATTTTTTTTACTATTCTTTTTTTTTGTTTGTTTTCCAAATTTCTACAATGTATTTATGTTGGTATGATGAGAAAACAACCAATATTTTTTTTTCAGCCCCATTATCAGGAGTGCCAATTAGGGAGCAAAATTATTTCTGTTTAATATAGTCACCTGCTCTAGATTTAACACAGCCACTTCATCTCACTTAACAAATTTAAACTCAATGTTTTCAAATCTGAGTCAAGATCAAAGAAACTGCCAAACTTGCTTTATTTCTCTAGCTATAAGTACTGAATATTTCAAAGGATGCTCCTTTTCGGATATCTTTATATGCAGCAATGCCATCAAACAGAATTGTTTAATGTAAAGTGGATGCCCAAATCTTTTAAGATATTACATCCAATGAGGCCAATGAAAGTCCATCGGAGATAAAAGTGGTCTACCCTACTCAGGAAGGTCTCTTAACCCACAGATGCTCAAAACATGGATTTTCCTTGGTCACCTCATCCTTGGATTTTCCTTGGTGACCTCATCCTTTTCCTGCTGCATGAATCTCTATCAAATTTTACACCCAGACCACCCCTCTAGATGTAGCTGGGTAGTCTTTGAATTGTATCTCTTATAATTATCGTCAGGGGTAGGATGGCCCTGAAAATGACAGTTTGGGAACATGTACCATATAACATGAATC
>NW_007841334.1:0-710 GCF_000696425.1 Galeopterus variegatus
CTCAATCATCACTAGCAACTCTACCACCATCACCACTGTCGTATCCACCATCATCACCTACATCATTACCCATACCTTCAACATCACCACTACCATCACTATCACTTTCTTCTTCATCATCATCATCACCATTTTACTGGTTGTATTAGTCTGTTTCTGTTGCTTATAACAAAATACCTGAAACTGGGTAATTTGTAAAGAAACAATATTTATTGCCTACAGTTTGGAGGCTGGGAAGTCCAAAGTCTAAGGAATACATCTGGTGAGGGCCTTGTCCTGGTGGTGACTACAGCAACTCAGGGTATTGCATGGCAAATACGGTGGAGAGAGAACGAGAGTGTGCATGTCTCATTCACTCTCCCTTTAAAGCCATCAAAACTATGCCCACAACAACCACTAAACCCACAATTTATTAATCCATTTACTAGGGTATGGTCCTCACAGTCTAATCACCTCTTCAAGGTCCCACCTTTCAATTACCGTAATAGGATTTCCCACCCTCTTAACCTTGTCACAGTAGGGATTAAGACTCCACTGCATTTAACTTTGGGGGAATACAACTCAAGCCATAATACTGGTTTTGGAATCAGGTTTGGGTTTGACCTCAAATAAATTATTTGACCATTTTGGGCCTCAAAATTGTCATCTAAAAAAGTGAAAATGAGTAATAAACCTGACTTTGCATAATTATTGAGAGGACAAAAAAAAAA
>NW_007841335.1:0-710 GCF_000696425.1 Galeopterus variegatus
GTTGGGGGGTGCTGTGTGTGCCCCCTGGGTCTCCCAGCAGCTGAAAGCTGAAATTAACCTCTTTTTTTTTTTTTTTTTTAAAGATGACTAGTAAGGGTATCTTAACCCTTGACTTGGTGTTGTCAGCACCAGGATCTCCCAAGTGAGCCACGGGCCGGCCCTTGAAATTAACTTCACTGAAGAGAGTCATCTCACTCAAGATCAGTCTCCTTTCCAGGATCAACCACATCTGATGACTGGTTGACATGGGAATATTAAGGGCCTGGTCTCCTCACCCCATCTGGAAACAGCTCTGAAGGGCCATCCCACCCTTGGGATCAACAGAGGCCTTGTTGGGATTTCACCACAGTCAGACTTCTCCCTCTGCCCAATACTACTTTTCCCCTTTCCCTCTGTAGGGATTGATACCCAGATTATGCCGTGATAAACGTCCTCCATGACAACCTATGTTTCAGACTCTGCTTCCAAAGGAACTCAACTCATGCACATTGTTTTCATGAAGGGATATGGAGAGATTCCAACACCCCCCTATCTTATCTCTAACTTCCTCTGCTCTTTTGCTCGAAAGTGAGGTATGTGTGCTCTTTCCTAGAGATGGAAGGCAAACACGTAACTTAAAAAGCTGCTTAAAATCCCGCCCACCCTACTATGTTTAGAATCCATCTTGGTGGTTTGTTTTTTCTTTAAAAAATAGTAATAAGTCTAGTCCA
>NW_007841336.1:0-710 GCF_000696425.1 Galeopterus variegatus
GGACATTTGTGGGTATTATAGGAAAATTAAATTTAATATAAGGAGCAACCTGTACAACCCAGCACCTGGCTGGAAGCCATCACCAACCACCTCCCTGCACTCAAGTGGGAGCCAACCAAGGAAGTCAGTCACACCACCCAGCACCCAGCTGGCAGCCCCCAGCAGTCCTCTCCCACTACCCTGAACAAGAGCCAAGGGAGAAACTCATGAACGAGCACCCAGTCAAAAGCCACCAGTAGCCACTCCTGCCAACCAAACAGGAGGCAGATGAACACCCTGTAACCAGGAACTGCCACAACAACCATATCTGTGCAGGTGGTCCACCACAAACACTGACATAGCACCACCCTTTGCAAGGAAGGCCCACTGCCAATGTAACAGCCAGGATCACCCTGCAGGCAGCATGCCACACACTCAACTGCATGACACAGGGAGAGTCATCAGCAGAGCCCACAAAGAGAAGAGGAAATCTTTCTCCTAAAAGTCCACTCCAGAGTAATAAAAGAAACAACTGCTCTGCCAGATAACCAGGCATCAATGCAGAGACACTAGAAATACAAATAAACAAGAAAATATGACATTACCAAATGAATGCAGGAATTCTCAAGTACCATACCTCATAGAGCAAGAAATCCTGAAAATATCTGAAAAAGAATTCCCAGAAATGATCTTAAGAAAACTCAAAGAGATAATAAAATACTGTTAAAAAA
>NW_007841337.1:0-710 GCF_000696425.1 Galeopterus variegatus
TTTGGGGAATTCAGCGGCTTCATAATTAGTATACCATGGTTAGGCTTTGCTGAGCTTTTTTTCCTGGTGTTAGGCTAAGATCCTGCTCAGATTATTGAACCCATTTTTAAAAAAAGAGACATTTAAAATATTGGAGGTATTGGGGATCCTGATCAGGGCTTTCTTTCTTTTTTTTTTAACATTGAGGATTTAGTTACATACAGACGTTGTGGAGTAATAGTTTAAAAATAAAGGTGGACTATTAAACTTGACAAACTAGTAATAGTCTGGCATAACTGATACAGTGATGAAAAGTGACTGATAAAGGATTCTTTATTATTTTCTCTCCTCATAGATCACAAATAAAATCTGGTATATAGTGCTCTGGAATATCAATAAGAAATAAACTAAAGCATATCTGTGCGTGTGTGTGTATACTTGTGTGTGTGGGTGTGTGAATGCACATATATTTACGTGTTTCTATACAATATGGTATTGGAAAACAGATGTAAACAGTTTTATCTATGGACCTCAAAAGCACAATTTAATGACAAGAAATAAGATAAAGTCAAATCTTTTTTTTTTTTTTTGCAGAGATGCATCTTATGTAACCAAACATTTATTAGTTCAACCTCTGAAAATAAGGAAAAGAGCTGCATATTTCAAAGATTTCTCTGCAGAACTTTTCAAAATTCATGCCATTTTTTCCTATCTACTTCTCATTAAACAGA
>NW_007841338.1:0-710 GCF_000696425.1 Galeopterus variegatus
GGTGGTTTTATTTCTTAAGATAATTACCATATCCTTTAAGAACAAAAAGAACTTTTAAAAAAGATATTGTTGGTATTAGCAGAAAAACGTGCACCCACAACTACCACATGCCGTGATCCTCTTGAGACTCTCATGCCTTTGTATTATTCATTATGTGTTTGCGGAACTTAAGAGAGAGCACACTTTTCTTTTGGCCTTTCTTATATTATTTTAGCTTTATTACAAATTAAGTACTTATTCTTAAAGTAAGTGAAAGACTACAGAACTTTGTAAAGGAAAAAGGAAATATCCCTCGTTCTGCACCTCAAACACTCCAGACTCACTCATTAGTACAATTACTGTTGACCATTTGTTAACCATTCTTCCAGAATTTTGTGTGTATACATTGGTGTGTGTACATCAGTAAACATTCATGCATGTTTTGGGTTTTTTTTTTTTTTTTGCACAAAACCCTTTTTAAAATAAATTTCAGGACAAAAGAATACTAAAGATCTGAGTTTAGTCATCACATTTTGGTTTTACTACAACAGAATCATTTTGTGGTATTTAGTATTTAAGAGAGCTTGCTTTCTGATAATTGAAAGTGAATTGGCACCATAATGAATTTTTATAATGTGGTAGATTTTTGTAATTGTCATTCTGAAACTTGAATTTATTGGTGGTGTTTTAGGAACTGCTTTTGTCTGAAACAGAGACTATTTTACCACCGT
>NW_007841339.1:0-710 GCF_000696425.1 Galeopterus variegatus
TTGATTGCACTGCTGCTTTCCATACCCTTTTACCAGTGGGGTGAGGGTCCATCCCATGGGCAGAGCAGGAAGAACACTCTCATTCATGCAAAGAATATCTGTCTCTCATCTGGTGTGGCTTCAGACTGACCTGGGAGATCATGACATCACCACCTTGATCAGAGGCAAGAAAGAACATCAATCAACTGGAAGGGCCCACTTGCAGTGAGAAGCAAATAGTCGTCTCAAAAACCCTCAGAGGAGATAGTTGAGTCCACTCCTAGGTGACTGCCTGACATGTGGCATATAAAAATCAGTTGTTTTCTCTTATGTACAAAAAAAGAGTAGGGTTAGGGTGTCCAACTTGGAAAACTGGAAGATCTGCTAACAGTAGGCCTACATTTTCACATGGTCTAATAGGATTTAAGCAAAGTATCTGCTGTGTGACTCCCTTTTTGAAGGAGCACTTTCCAGTTTGTCACAGTCTCCACCAAGCTCTGTTGTCTTAACCTGGCCTGCTCACTTATTTCCTATGTAACTCCTTTACTATTCCAGTATTAAACTTAATAACTAGCATCATATTTAACAGAGTAGTATGTAAGAGATTATTCTCATTTCTATTAGGAAGAAGTCAAAGATGGCCATCTATGAACTTTACTAGTTGTTTTAATTAGGGTTCTCCAGACAAAACCAATAGGATATGTACATAGATATATGAGAAGGGATTTTTT
>NW_007841340.1:0-710 GCF_000696425.1 Galeopterus variegatus
TCCCTGATGCTTGTGGCAGAGTGGAAGCAGGCAGGCCAGTTGGGAGGCTGTTAACTATAGTCCAGGCACAAGAAGGTGGTGCAGAGCTGTGAGAAGTGGCCCAATTGGGATCTTTGGAGGGAGGCTCAGGGCTGGTTAGCCCAGTAGGTCACCTTCTGGCTTAGTGTGGACCATGGATAACTGAAACCTTGAAGTCTATTTATTTGTGCCTTTAACTCTGGCCCCTTCTCTTTCTGAAATAATTTGAAGATAATTATAACAAAGTACATGTATTCAGTAAGGCTGAGAAGACATAACTAGAAATTGAAACCAAAAGATGGAGGAAGCAAACTAATATTAGAAAATGAAGATCAGGAATCTCTTTCTGTCCAGGACCCTTGGCTGGCACCTAATCCGGGCTGCCAGTGGGTTGCAAAGGGAGCCTTGCAGGTCTTTTAACTTCAGAGGAAAGGCAGGTCGGACTGCACACACCTAACCAGTTCTGAGTAATGTTGATTTTAGTTGAGGAAGTATACATGTCTTTTAGAGATACTCTGGGCTTATAAAACCAAAAATATACATATATGCAGAATTCGTAAGGGAATATTGCATCAAAAAGTTCTACTATGTCAAGTGCTCTACAGAGAAAGCGGGGTATTTTAGGAAAAATTATCTTCCTTCTGTTTGAGACTGAATTTATTAAGTAGAAATGTAAATAGCATGGGTTGTAA
>NW_007841341.1:0-710 GCF_000696425.1 Galeopterus variegatus
TCCCAATATGACAGCTCAGCAAGTTTAGAAATCAATTGATTCAATATAGAAATAAAAGCCAGAGGTCTCTAGAAAAAACATCCTCAAAATAAATGAGGAAAAAATAGCATTACAAATAGTATGTAATTATAAATGTAGCAACACACTTGTAGCTTCCTACATATGAGAGTAAGACACAAATCTCTTAGTTAAGCAAGAATACAGAAAAAAATTATAAAGTGTATACAATAATATCTCCAAATCTGAATAAATTTGAAAATTGACATGACTTTGAGAAATTTGTGATATTCTGAAATTGCAAAGGTATTATTACATTATAGATATCAAACTAATACGCTGGTGTTGTATATTATTTATAAAAATTGCTTTCCTATTTATGTAGATTTTATATATTTATGTAGGAAACTTCTGTTATTATGTTTTCTAGTTCTGAGTAATTTTTAAGAACATGCAAGATTGCATACATTATTTCTTTGTTTATTGAAAAAAGGAATTTGACTGTTTACTTTTTAACAATTAAAATGATCTTCTGATTTTCATAAGTAAGTTGAATAAGTCTTATTAAATGCAAAATCAGAATTTGTCATAATATTTAGTTTAAAAGTCCACTTAAATTGTTGGGCCTTTAAAAAACTAACACCACCTTAACGTGACATTACAAGTGGATTAACGTGGCAGCCTAAGACTGCGCCGGGAGAAAGCAGGGTGGG
>NW_007841342.1:0-710 GCF_000696425.1 Galeopterus variegatus
AACCCCCCCAACACACAAGGGGTTCTGGGAAGGTGGAGGGCTGCACGTGGGTGGGCACGAATTTGCAGTGGCTTCAGGCTTTGAGGAGGTGGCACTTTCTCCAGGTGATGCCCAGGTGCAAATGTGGGCGAAGCAGACAGGTGGATTCATGCAGGCGGGTGCCTGGAACTGGGAAATATGGAAGGAGTGGGAGAGAGAGCAGGGCCCGAGGCACAGGGGCAGGAGGCGGCGGGAGAGCAGGGATGCAGTGGGCACTGGGAGTCCCCCAGGCCGTGAGGCTATGAGAGGTCAGAGAGTGGACACTGAGGTACATTACCTTGGGAGTGTGGCCTGGAGGTGAGTGGTCATGGGGCAGTGACACATGGGGGAGCAGAGGGCAGTGGACTTTGAAGCCCTAGGAGGATTCGGTCCTGTAGAATTCAGTAGGCAGGGGACGTGGCCAGGAGGCAGAAAGACAGAGGCCTGAGGTGGACGGTGTGGCCACGGGGAGTGGGTTCCATGGGGCAGGGGGTGGAAAAGGAATTATGGAGGCTCCAAGGAGGGAGAGAACTCCATGAATGATCCCCTGCCCTCCCAGGAGCGAGCCCACCTACAACCACAGTGGAAACGGGGCTCCTGTGCCTGGGTGGAGACCAGCATCTGTTGTCCCTAATATTGGGCCTCAAGGCCAGCTTAACATCAGCACAGCCAGGTTAAGCAACTTGCCCCCT
>NW_007841343.1:0-710 GCF_000696425.1 Galeopterus variegatus
AACTTTTTGTTTCATTGATCTTTTGTATCATTTTTTGGCACTCTTTCATTTAGTTCTGCTCTGGTCTCTATTATTCCCTTCCATCTACTAATTTTGGGATTCCATTGTTCTTTTTTTCCTAGTCCTTTCAGGCGTAGTGTTAGGTTTTTTATTTGAAATCTTTTTATTCTTTTCATGTATTGCAACAAACTTCCCTCTTAGTAAATCCTTTTGTGTATTGCCCATCTTTTGGTATGATGTTTCTTTATTTGAATAAGTTTGATGTCATTTTTTGATTTTCTGTTTAATTTCTTCTTGGGCCCATAGTTTGTTCAGGAGTATATTGTTTCATTTCTGTGTATTTGTATAGTTTCTAGAGATTTGCTTGTTATTGATATGTAAATTTAAACCACTGAGGTCTGAAAATGTACTTGAAATGATTTTAATTTTAAAAAATTTCTCAAGACTTGATTTGTGACCTAACATGTGGTCTATTCTGAATAATGTTCCATGTGCTGATGAGAAGAATGCTTACCGTGCAGTTGTTTGATGAAATGTTCTTCAGTTGTCTGCCAAGTCCAAATTGGTCTAAAGTGTAGTATCAGTCCTGTGTTTGTCTATTGATTTATTGCATAGATAATCTGTCTAAGGTTGAGGGTGGTATGTTCAGGTCTCCAACTATTTCCATCTTGGAGTCTCTTTCTTTAGGTCTAATAGTGTTTGTTTTGTAT
>NW_007841344.1:0-710 GCF_000696425.1 Galeopterus variegatus
CAATTCCCATAACTCTTGCCACATGGCTTCTCCCCACAGGGGTCAGTGGCCTGCCATCCACAATTGATATTTCCAAGTAGAAATATAAAGGGTTAAACCTTTGTACACAGCCCAGCTGTCAGTACAGATGGTTAATGGCCCAGGCTCATTTTTTATCACCATCCGTACTGCTCTCAATTTTGCCCATTGACTGCTTTGCCCTGTGCCATTTTTATACCACATAGTATCTGTTAAGGGCTGGATGGCAACAGCTGTCCCCAATGCTGAGGGTCCCATGCTAGAGCCATCTGTATACCAGGCTTGCTCTGTAATAGGTCCCTGTCCCTCATGGAAAGATGTGGCCTCCACCTCCATTGGTCAGGGTTGTGTCAGTTTCCTCCACAACCTCTACTGGGCCTAGCACAGTTTGCTACTCTTTGGGAAGAGGACTCGTTGACACAGTGCTCCTTCGTTCTATATATGTTCCCCATTTAGACAGAGTGGGAATCTGAGCTATACCTGTTTTAGTGTTGGTTGCCCATGTGCGCAGCCAACCTAGTATGGGCTATGCCATCCTTACTAGGACTTTGGCAGTTCCTATGATAGCTTCAGTGGTCATCAAGGCAGAATACACAGCCACTAACTATTTTTCTGTTAGAAAATAATGCATTTCAGTGCCCTTCCAGAGCTGAGACCAGAATCCTACAGGTGTTCAGAATCAGTCTTGTCTC
>NW_007841345.1:0-710 GCF_000696425.1 Galeopterus variegatus
TAATGTTGTAATCTGAATCACCGTAATTCATTAGATCTCTCAAGACTGAAAGGAAGAGTACTCGATTTCTACTTTACAGAACAACAGCTTAGATTTTCTTAAAGAGACCAGTGAAGAGCATTCTTCTTTTAGTTAGTTATTTCAAACCTCATTTAAAACTTGGGTGAGACCAATAAAAAAGGAAGGGAAACAATCACCATGGAAATTACCCATCCTTCAAATAGCATCCTTTAATGGATTCCACAAAGGGCACAAAAATCCTTGGGATCTGGCACATTGGGAGATCAGGAGGAAGGGCCCTTCTCCTGCCCCATCCCTCCCACAATAGCCCGTGGGGGAGGAGGTGGCAACTCAGACTGAGGGAGAAGAGGACGTCAGTGCCAACTCAGCTGCAGGCCCAGTAAGACTGGAGGCTGAGGTGTGGCTGTTTGGTTTTTTTTAAATATATATACATATATAATAGCTTAGATGCTTACCACAAAGTTAGGATCCTTAAACGGCAAGGGTCTGGCAGTTTTTTCCACAGATCCTGTGTTAAACTCAGAGGGCACCATTTTATTCTCACTCATGGCTTCCATGCTGATACCCTTAAACATACGAATAGTTTCAAGTCAGTTTCTTCCAGATGAGTTCCCCACCTCTGCTCTCCACAAGACGTAAGATGATGCCAGAGGACATGCCAGAGAAGACAGTGTGCCCAGAGCTCCAGC
>NW_007841346.1:0-710 GCF_000696425.1 Galeopterus variegatus
CCAGTTGATCCCCCTGGCACAGAGTTCCACATAATGAAAAGAACAAGATCTTGAAGGTCAGGGCAGGATACGTACTATCACACTCGCATGGCACATTGCTGTGAATTAGAAAAAGATTCCTTCTAAAATATACATCCTTTTATTTTAAAAAGTCATAATGCTGATTTTTTTAAGAAAAATATACTTTACTGACATCTATGGGAAATTTTCTGAAATAAATATCTTAATCTACATTGTTTTGTGCACTTATATGTAGTGTTCTAAGGTGTGCATAAATTGTGTAACTACACATGATAGTTGTGAGTAGGATTTATGTTGTTCAAATCCTGAACCCACTGTTTAGTAGCTTAACTTGGTAATACAAGGGTACTTCAGAAAGTTCGTGGAAAAATAGATTAGAAAGTATTGCGAAAACTTTCATGTACTTTTTGAAGACCCTTATACTTACCAGCTTTATGCTTCAGATTCATCACCTACAGTGTTTGATAAATAACACTATAGCTTTCAGTGAGTTTTTGGAAAGGGTAAATAAGAAGATATATATAAAAATATTAGCAACCTCAAATTTACCAGCAAATGTCCTCACTCTACTGCTTCGAAAACACATCTTACATGATGTTAGATTGTGGAATTCTTTACACTATGTAAAGAATGCAAATAGGAGATAAAAGTACTGTTTGTTTTAACATGTCACTATAAATGGTTAAAAA
>NW_007841347.1:0-710 GCF_000696425.1 Galeopterus variegatus
ACGGCTCACAGGATCGCGCTGTCTCCTGGCGCGGCCGCTCAGACCCGACGCCATCTTCTAATGCCCGAGTCTTTGTCTTTTATTGTAATATTTTAGTCCATTTGCATTTATTATAAGTCATAATTTATTTGGCTGTATTTCTGCCATCTTCTGTATTGCTGCCATATTATTTGTCTTGCCTTTGCTGTGTTTTTTTTTTCTCTCCTTTCTTACATTCCTTTGGATTGAATTCAATTTCTCATTGCAGTTGTTCTTCTATTTTAATTTTTAGTAATTTCCCTAGAACTGTTTACGTACTTGGCTAACTCATCAAATCCAAAGTTTATCACATTTTTACCTCATTTAAAACAATCAAAGGACCTTAAAAAGGTTTAACTCTGCTACCTCTCTCCTGAATTATTCTTGTTTTTGTTATGAATTTTAGTTTTTCTTATTTATTTAACCCCCCCACAAGATGTTGTTATTATTATTGTATCCTACAGATCATATTTCTTTAGATTTACCTATGTATTTCTCATGTCTATACTCTTTGTTTCTTCTTACCTCTCAGATCACTTCATCTGAAGAATATCCTTTGGAATTTCACTTAGTGATGGTCTATTGTGTCAGACATTCATCTTTTGTTTGTCTGAAGATGTCTATTTTGGTCTGTTTTTTTTTTTTTTAAAGATGACCGGTAAGGGGATCTCAACCCTTGACTTGGTGTTGTC
>NW_007841348.1:0-710 GCF_000696425.1 Galeopterus variegatus
ATTGCTGAAAATGGACCCACGAAACTGTCTGACAAAGCTCCACAGGATATCTGATGCTCACAAATGTTAAAAATGCTGGATTTAGGAAGTTAGATGAGGATTTTCTTCCAAGCTCTAGGTAGATTTGGGGAATTTCCTTAGATACCCTAATAACTGGGCATGTGTCTTAATTAAGCAAAATGATGAATGTGCTAGAATAGCCAAAATATTTTTTCCCAGGAAGGGAAAATATAGAAGAAAGAAAATATGGGGATGCTATAAGCCATTTCTTCACGGATTCAATATAAGTTCTGCTGTAAACATGGTCTAGCCCTGACAATATTCTCCTGCCTGAATATGGCAGCCCCACAGAGAAGCACATGCTGTGGTTACTTTGTGCCCCTCCAGAAACACAGGCACCTATAAAAGGATATACATTCTCTCAACTAAGAATAACTCACTTTTTTTTTGTTTGGCAGCATCAGCTTAATTTTGTGTAAATAGTCTGGAAAATTTCATCACGGCTAGCAAAGCGTGTATGAACAAGTGTGTAAGACTGTAAGAACATATTTATTCAGCACCCCAGGTAAGTCATTAATCAGATCCTGTGCGTAGTTCTGTACAACGTACTGAATAACCCAGTGTTAATCATCCTGAAGCATTAGAGTCTTTATTAAAAATTAATGTGTTTAGGTTAGTGTCTACAGAGTTCAGAGTAGCCTCTAGGGTCC
>NW_007841349.1:0-710 GCF_000696425.1 Galeopterus variegatus
AAGAATTAAAGATTAAAGGATTACTTTTCTAAGCCTAAAGACACTAGTAGAGTAATTAAAAGTATTCTGAATTCTAAATTACCACGGAGAATTCAAACAAATAAAACTTTCCTGTTTTTATTTTAATACAACACAAAGTACAGAATAAAATATAGAAAACAAAGGAAGCAGTTAGAAAACACAAAAAGCAGAAAACAAAATAAGTTGATAAAAACAGTCCCTTTTGTAAAAGACGTAAATAAATTTATACATTTAATTTCTGTGAAAAAAACAACAAAACTTTACATAAGGGGCATGGGAAAATGCTTGCCTAATGGAGAGTCATATTACCTTGCTGATGAAAGAAATCTACTCTAGGAGATAATAAAACATTTTATAAAGCTGTAGAAATTAAACACCATGGTTCTGGCATAAAGACAGGTCAATGGAATAGAATTCAAATTAATGGAAATCAGATGACATTCAATAAATGATGTTGAAAAATCTTGCAGACAATTTTGAGGGGAAAAAAGGCTGGACCTACATTTCATTTGTTCATATCAAAGTAAATTCCTGAGAGATTACAACTTAAGCATTTAAAAATTTGAACCATGAAGACATCTGAAGAAAAGATGACAGAGTCCTTTTTGAAGCTTTCTACCAAGGGCAAAAACCATAAATAAAAGGCTTCTAGGGTAGATACCTTATAAATAAAATATTCTTGAGAGGGG
>NW_007841350.1:0-710 GCF_000696425.1 Galeopterus variegatus
TAAAGCAATTTAAAAATTGTAGCAATTGAAAATGCTTGATAGTCCATTAAAACAAGAAAACATGCTAAATATGATCACAACTAAATACATCTCTCTATACATACATACATGCATAGGTAATATAGATAAAATAGTACAGATATAAATATACAGGATATAGATATAAATGAAATAATTCTACAGAAAAAGTCAAAAACACATGTTCCAATTTAGGCATGAATGAGAGAGAGAGAAAAAGTGCCAAAATATTAATAGTGGTTATTTTTTGGTGGTGGGATTAGTGAGTAATTTGTATTCATTTTCCTTTTTTGCAGATTTCTAATTTTCCTCAAAGTTATTTACATGAGAAAAAATAATTATTATTTTGGAATGTCCAAGAATTCTGGAATTCAGTCCTTCTTACAGAATTCATGCAATCCTTCTTACAGAATTCAACCTGTTGTCATAAAGAAAGAATATGCTTACCTAAGAGTAGCTGGTCTATGCTAATGTATCTTGGTAGATGTAGAGCTGTTACCTGGCTTCCAAATTGTAAGAGAATTTCTTCATATCAGGCTCAATAACATGTCATTCATCAAAATATAGATGAAAAAAAATATTAAAGGCAATGGAGCAAATTTAACAGACGATAGGGTTTTTGACAAATTGAAGAACATTCTATGTAAATTCAAAGGAAGTTCCTAGAAGAAGTATTTATGTTACAATTCTTA
>NW_007841351.1:0-710 GCF_000696425.1 Galeopterus variegatus
AGCAAATCCAAACTTTAGTAAAGTCAATGATACTTTTTCACTGTAGAAGCAAAGCAATTACCTCTCTGACACATTGGCTTGTTTCTTTATCACGTTTCTGTCCATTTATTGTAGCATCTGTTTCTAAATGTTGTGAGAAAATAAGTTATAACATTTAAGTCAAGCGTTTTGTTTTAAGTAAAGGATTTTATTTTAAACAATTAGCTGCCCTTTTTTTTTTGCTTTATCTCAGTCTTTGCAGTAACTGTTTGTTTTGCTGTAAACAGAAGGCTTTTCTCCCACTGGATTGAGCGTTATATAAAAATATTAATTTCTGACAAATTGTAAAATTCAAGATGTCACATTAATTTTTCTGTTTCACAGAACTCTAAGCTAATAAAACAATATGAGAAAACAATATTCAAAATAGTTAAGGAATTAATTTTGTAGGAAAGACAATAAAAACTTTTCTTTAAAGTTAGGAGATATTTCTTCTGTCATCATATATTTACCATTTTTGAAACATTTAAAAATTTGCCATGAATAGTAAGAATAGGGAAAAAAATTTCGAGGAAAAAAATACTTTCATAATTGTACTCTAAGTTTCTCACTTATTGTGTAGCTCATTTAGAATTGGCAAATCAAGTGAAAAGAAAGACAAATAATTATTCAGGTAATACAGCTGTGCTCAAAATTAACCATACAATTGGGAAGATAATTTTCCTTCCTAT
>NW_007841352.1:0-710 GCF_000696425.1 Galeopterus variegatus
CTCAGAGAGAAGAGTAAATCAAAGTTGGTATTACATTTCTAAAAAATTAATGAAACGTTTACACCAAAATGAATGAAAACCAACAAAAGCTGTACTTAAAAACAAAAACATAGCCATGATTACCCTAACTATTAAAAAAGAAAGTTTAAAAAATAATGATATTAGAAAAACTAAAACAAAAGTACACAAAAAAGAATCAATAAAGATAAAAGTTAAAATTAATTAGTAAAGAAAAATCTTAGAAATAAAAAATGAATCTCAAATCTGATTCTAATAACTAAACAACCAACAAATAAACATTATTAAATATATTCAAGAAAATAGAAATTACAAGTATAAAAAGAATAACAAAGAAGTCCTAAAACTACAGTCTTTTACAGAGAAAAGTAAAAGAATTTTTAGGCAACACTACTTGTAACATTTTGGAAATGGAGTTTAAATCCTAGAGAAATGATTTTCCAAAAAAATGTAAATTACTAAAATTAACATAAGAAGGAACGAACAAATTGATCAATAACTGTAGAAATAAATGCAAAGATGTGAAAATGCTGATATTAAAAAGGCACCAGAATAAAAAGGTTCACAGATAAATTTTACTGGCTTTTAAAAAGCAGGCATTAAAATGTTATTTAAAGTATGTCAGATTATGGAAAACTATAAAACTTTATCGAAGTATGTAAAAATATGAACAATGAAGTACCTATTTTTTT
>NW_007841353.1:0-710 GCF_000696425.1 Galeopterus variegatus
ATGTGCAATTCAGGGTAAGGGTACTTTAGGTATACCCTTGGAAAAATGCTGAAATGCTGTTTTTCTAAAAAGATGTTTCATCAACCTTTTCTGTTTATATTTTAATTTTAAAAGATGCAGTTTAGAAAGAAATAACTAACTCATTAATTGACAAGGCTTTGAAGTGGGATGGCAGAGATGTGAAGGGGATCCAGCCCGGCTGGCTCCTAAGGCCGGTTCCATACACTGCAATTCCCAAAGGGCGTGCTCTCCTTAGGTGTTCTGTTTTTCCACTTTAAATTTCTTCTCAGGAGGGACCTGGTTTAATTATTGGCTGTAATACATCTTTATGGCCTTTTCCCTCAGACTCTCCACCCTCAAATTATATGTCATAGTGTAACATTCAATACAAAGAATATATTTGGCTATAAATCATAATAATAAATACTTGTGAATCCCACCTCCCAGATAAAAACTACATTACCAACACCTTGCAACTGTCTATTTTACCTTATTGTTTCATTTCAAACTTTTTAATATACAAAGTAATGCATGCACATGTTCTTTTAAAGTTATAGCTCAAAGAGATTTGTAACTTAAATAGCAGTTCCTCCCCCACCCCTACCCACTCCTCTTCTGCCATCTCCCTGGTCTCCTACTTAAGCTCTTTTAACTGCATTTATCATTTTTTAAATAAATAACAGCTTTACTGAGATACGTCACATACCACA
>NW_007841354.1:0-710 GCF_000696425.1 Galeopterus variegatus
GCCAGATGGCTTGAGTAAAAATATTAACATTTCCTAAGTCAAAAGTAAAAAACTTGTAAGGTTGGAATATTTTGCATTCTATATTTAAATTCATTTTAATCACACAAAAAAACGTATTTGAAAAAGCCTGAAAATAATTAGAAAATCCCTGCTGGAATAAGTAGATGTTATTCTTCCTTGCATATGCAGAAAATGATAACTAATGAGTGAAAATACTGCATGATCATTGAATGCAGGTGATTCTGAATTTCACTTGGATTAATTAATGCAGGTGATCATTATGGGGTGGAGAGAACATCAGAAGTTAATTCTTTATGGGTGAGTGATGGGAGGTAAATGGGACAGAAGATCAAAGGATTGTCAGGGATGATAACTTCATTTTGACATGTTGAGTCTGAGATGCCCATGGAAACTGAATCATGGATCCACGTTGTAAGGATTAAACAAATCAAGAATTCAGAGGGAGGTCTAGGCTGGAAATGGAGATTTGCTTGGCATGAATACTTGAGAACCGATGAGGTCACCCAAGAAGAATGTGTGGTATATGAAAACATGAGTCCTAAAACAGGAATCTGCAAAAAAAATGGCTTTTAAATGGTGGAAGGAGAAGGCAGAAATGTAGAAAATATCACAAAGAGAAAGTAGATGATTACAGTGTGAGCAGTTTTCATTACCTCTTGACATTAATGGCAAACATTTAACAAATAAGT
>NW_007841355.1:0-710 GCF_000696425.1 Galeopterus variegatus
CCACTCATGGTAAAAATGCTGGCACCAGTTTATCCAGAGCTTCAGATATTCCTTTCACTACGGTAAGAATGTTTAGTTTAATGAGATCTATCTTCTTCATTTTTTCAAGTGTACAATTTAGCACTGTAAACTGTAGGCACAATGTTGTACAGCAGGTCTCTAGAGCTTATTTATCTCACATAACTGAAGCTTTACCCTGATTGAATAGCAACTCTCCATTTCCCCTTTCCCCCCACAGCTGGCAACCATTCTTATCCTCTCTATTTCTATGAGTTTGAATATTTTTGATACTCCATATAAATGGAATCATGTAGCATTTGTCCTTCTGTGACTGGCTTATTTCACTTAGCATAACAGAGCTTCTGATTTTCTCAAGACAAGCAAAAAATAGAGCCTGTCATTGAAATCTGCCAATTTTTCAATACCAACCAGCAATCACCAATGTATTAGTGAACACATGATACATATGTTCATGCATGAACATGCTACACTGACCCAAAGAAAGCATTTTTCGAGGCTGTTTTTTGCCCCAGGAGCTGTCATTTTAGGACATCTCATCTAACGGATCTTTACAGTGTGATTCTTACTGTCAGTAAAAAGAAACTGATATAAGTTTATTTTTTCCCCCGTTTGATTCTAATAAATTATGTGGTACAAATTGGCCTCTTTGGCATAGTGATTTGAACATTATTAAAAATGTGTGTTGGCTC
>NW_007841356.1:0-710 GCF_000696425.1 Galeopterus variegatus
GATAAGGAAGAAACTTGTTGACTGATCGCTGTCTCTTTGTGGTTTGAAGTCTCTACATCATTGCAATAAAATGTATCCACAGGACGGTCTGGTCTGGAGGGACGGGTCACCCCAGGTGTGTCAGACCCTGGAGTATTCCCTTGGGTTATGTGATATATTAACAAATATCTTATATTAACAACCATTTATATAAAACCAACCTGTTTAAACAGATGCAAACTTCTGGCAGGGTGATGGTGTCTGGTTGGCTCGTCCCACATTCACACGAGTTAGTTGGGTGGTTTGTGCTCAGCCTGAGCATCTGAGAAGAGCGGTTCACAGTAAGGGCAGGTCCTGCGATCACAGAGAGACCGAGGGGATGGCGGGCGAGGGGATGGCGGGCCCTGGTGGAGTAGTGGATGGTACAGGGTGGGGTAAGGTGTGGGCTCCTGCTAGTGAGGTCTTTTGGGAGGAAAACTGAAAGCCAGGAAAGGGCTGAAGAAAGGAAAGTGAGATGTGGCCAGCCCCAAATTTGGTCTTTTTCAAAAGTCGTTGCAAGATGGCTCTGAGCCAGAAAAATCAGAGGAAGTTCATCTTCTCTTTTCCATTTTCTTCTTTTCACCAAAATAACCCCCAGAGACGGGATTCTAGTACATTACGGGTTAAATAAGTATTGAGGGATTGACTTGGAGACTTAATTCACCATATGGGATATTGTTTCTATAGAAATA
>NW_007841357.1:0-710 GCF_000696425.1 Galeopterus variegatus
TGCCACAGAAAATTGACATCCTGACATTATAAAACAAAACCATGCAGAACCAAAATATAATGATTAGTTAAATTAGACTTCAAAGTAAAATGTGTGGTTAATTCTAAAACAGAGACTTTGTACTGAAAATTACTCCTCCTTTCAGCCTTTGGAAGAGTAAACCACTTTATCCTTCTTTGTCTTCATTTTTTTGTTGTTGAATGAGATTGATAAATGCTTGATCAAGTAAGTGTGTTACATTAGAGTGGTAAGTGTCACCCGTACTGTCACTGAACTGATGGATTATTACTACTGACTTTGAAAGAAGAGAAATTGGCCATTTTCAGTAGCAAGTGAACATGTCATATCATATAGTGAGTATTTTCCCCAAGTAACTCTTGTAGATTGTGGAGCAACATTAAAAGATGTATCTGGAAACAACAAATTGTCAAAAAGTGAAAAATGAGGGGAATGACCCCAAAGTGGAGAGTTGGCTTTGGTTTTTTTTTCTTAGATATCAAAGTTAAGTTATTAGTCTAAAACAATTTGTTATAACTGAAACATGTTTTTTTAAGCCTCATGGTAACCACAACATAAAACTTAGAAGAGACATACTAAAAATAAATAGCAAGAAAGGAAAATGCAAAGTCAGAGAAAACCACTCAACCACAAAAGGAGACAATAAGACCAGAACAAAGGACAAAAATAATCCACAAAACAGAAAAAAAAAA
>NW_007841358.1:0-710 GCF_000696425.1 Galeopterus variegatus
AAAGATCAATGAATCAAAAAGTTGGTTTTTTGAAGAGATAAATAAAATTGACAAACCATTATCATGGCTAGCAAAAAAAAAAAAAGAAGAGAGAAGATTCACATAACAAAAATTAGAAATGAAAAGGTGGTATTACAACTGATTCATCTGAAATACAAGGAATCATTCGAGACTACTATAAACAACTATACACCAACAAATTTGAAAATCTGGAGGAAATGGATAAATTTCTCGACACACACAACCTCCCAAAACTGAGCCATGAAGACATAGAAAATCTGAACAGACCAATAACAATAAAGGGCTGCTGGATCTTGTAGCAGCAGTGTGGTCCCATGGAGTTCTCACCTCCCCTGCCGGTCGTCTCCCTGCTCTGTGCACACTAGGCTGGGCTGGGAGTGGAGGTGGGTGCCTGCCTTGAAGCCTACCTGCTGGATCACACAGTGGCAGCCCCACAGGGTGTGTGGTTTCTGTGGAGCCTTCACCTCTCCTGCCAGATGTCTCCCCACTCTGTGCACACTGGGCCAGGCTGAGAATGGAATCCGGTGGTGGCAGTGAAGCCTATCTGCTGGATCATTTGACGGCAGCCCCGCAGGGCATGTGGTCTCTGTGGAGCTTCTGCCTCCCCCTCTGGACGTCTCCCCATTCAGTATGCACTTGATGTTATGTTTTTATAGTTGTAAATCAGTTGATTTGTGGGAGAGAGTGAC
>NW_007841359.1:0-710 GCF_000696425.1 Galeopterus variegatus
CAGGTAAAATGTTTCCTACCTTTTTCTATACAGCCATCCTTGGTTCTTCATTGTACTCCAAAGCACTCCCAGAGCCATTTTCATTAGTGTGTAGTTGTTTATGTGTTGTATTTGTTGTTTTTGTGGTAAGATGAGCATTGGGACCTCCTAGTTTGCCATCTTGTCAATCCTGGTCCAAATGGTTTTATCTTGAGCACCACTTAAATTTAATATGGGACTTAAAGATCTATTTAGGAAAATCTGTAATTTCAAGCTTTCTGATCATTCTCTGTGGTCCCAAAGGGGATCTATTCTCTTAATGAAAACATATTATTAGACATTTTGGTTGGTAAAGTCAAAACATAGTACTTAGCCTAGAGTGGAGACTCTGAGATAAAGTAATCAGGAAGAAGTTTTCACTTTCCCTTTTACTTCCCGAATTTGGGACTTGTGGTCTTTCCAGGACTCAGAGAAATGAAGGGATGTACAAGCGGGCCAAGTACGGAGAAAGTGGAATCTGGTCTCACACTGTAGCCATGTGAAAGAGGAGAGATGGCAAGGCAAAGCTTCTGGCAGTGGACACCGTGATACCCCGTCTAGATCCCCTTTTAGGAATCAGAGACTTTTTCTCCCAGCTCCTAGGAGTACTGCTGATAGAAAGGACTCAGCTGTCAGCTTTCTGTGAAAATAGTCTATTTAGAAAAGTAGCACCTCACCCAATGATATGTCTC
>NW_007841360.1:0-710 GCF_000696425.1 Galeopterus variegatus
TTTCTGATAAATACTTTTTACTATGTCCAGGAAATGTCCTTCTATTCATAACTTATTAAGCTTTTAATTTTTTTCCAGAATGAATGATGTGTTTTATTGGATGCCTTTGTTGACCTTATGGTTATATGCTTTTTTTACTACCTTTGGTTTGTAAATATGATGAATTATATACACAGATTTTTCTAATATTTAATAATTCCTGTTTTCCTGGTAGTGATGAATTATTTACTTAAATTGGAGCAATAATATATTTATATTTTATTTTGTATTATGTTCATAAGAGCAATTTACTTATTTCCTTCCTTCCTTCATTCTTTTTGTTTATTTCTTCCTTTTCTGACTGTCTCAGTTCTATTAAAATGTTGAGATGTTTTTCTCATATATTAAATATGCCTGTCTCAGTTCTATTAAAAAGTTGAGATGTTTTTCTTCCTTATATACATTTCCTACCATTTCTTT
Organism: Galeopterus variegatus; assembly: GCF_000696425.1. Lineage (NCBI taxonomy): Eukaryota > Metazoa > Chordata > Mammalia > Dermoptera > Cynocephalidae > Galeopterus > Galeopterus variegatus. The sequence continues at coordinate 460 of NW_007841360.1, forward strand.
TGTGTGTGGGCATTTGTTTTTAGTTTTCTTTCTTTTTTTAATTCAAAATATTTCAACATTTACTTGTACTTATTTGTGGGGTACAGTGTGTTGTTTCAATACATGTGTATACTGCACAATGATTCACTTAGAGTAGATGGCACAGTTTTGTACCCATTAGTTCACCAATTTTCATATGCCTCCCCTGCCCCCAGCCTCTGGTAGCTATTTTTCTATTCTCTACTTCTACGAGAACCACTTTTTTTTTTTTT
>NW_007841361.1:0-710 GCF_000696425.1 Galeopterus variegatus
GATTCAGTGCAATCCCCATCAAAATACCAATGACATTCTTCACAGAAATGGAAAAAAAAAACAAAACAACAATCTTACCTTTCATATGGGAAAACAAAAGACCCCAAATAGCCAAAGCAATCCTGAGCAAAAAAACAAAACAAAAAAGTCAGAGGCATAACTCTGCCTGGTTTCAAATTCTACTGCAAAGTTTTTGTAACCAAAACAGCATGGTACTTGTATAAAAATAGACATTCAGACCAGTGGAGTAAAATAGAGAACCCAGAAATCACTCCTCAGGCTTATAGCCATTTGATATTAGACAAAGGCAACAAAAATCTACATTGGGGAAAAGATTGCCTCTTCAACAAGTGGTGCAGGGAAAACTGGTATCCATATGCAGAAGAATGAAACTAGATATGCTTCTCTCCCCATACACAGAAATCAACTCAAAATGGATTAAAGACCTATGTATAAGACTTGAAACTGTAAAATTACTAAGGGAAAATATAGGTGAAACACTTCAGCAGTTAGGTCAGGGCAAAGGCTTTATGAACATGAGCCCAAAAGCACAAGCAGCAAAACAAAAAATAAACAAATGGGACTATATCAAACTGAAAAGTTTCTGCACAGCAAGGAAATAATCAACAGAGTGAAAAGACAACCTACAGAGTGGGAGAAAATTTTTGCTAACTATGCATAGGACAAGGGACTAATATCCAGAATATACA
>NW_007841362.1:0-710 GCF_000696425.1 Galeopterus variegatus
GCCTTCACATCTTGGGCACGAGGGGTGACAATCAGCTTTGTATCTCATGAATATTCATAACTAATAAAAAATAATAAAATGAAATACTGAAAAATATATATGTAAGGTATTTAGAAGAATGCTGGGTAGATGTATAAGGCATGCAATAAATGGACGTTCTTACTATTATCATTTTTATTGTCTTCTTATGACGATGCTCATTTTTATTTTTCTATGATGAATACTCTGAGACAGCTTACACATTCTCTCACATATATTGAAAATAAAAGGCCTTTAATCTGCTAGTTTATAACCTATCTCACTCTACAGTATGTGAAGGAAGGGATGCAGTTTATATCACTTTCTTGTATCCTTGCTAATGGTCATAACTGAACCTAGGATAAATTCTGAACAACCTTATTTTAATTCCTGCTTTTAATTGGCTGTGGTACTCACCTTCATTTAATTAGTGTCATTAAGTTGAAATAACATAATAAATTCTGCTTGTCAAGATACCTATGGAAACCCACTTATTACTGAGTAACCACCTCCCTCCTATCCTTCTCTCCACTTTTCTCTCTTTCTATACTCTCGCTTTGTGGAATCTTGTACAATTCCCCACTACACTATCATTACATAGGTACTGTTTTCTGTATTCCTACCTTTTCTCCTTTGGGCCTGGTATTATATCATTCTTTTCCCTTTTCCCTCTCACATAGTATGATCTCAGT
>NW_007841363.1:0-710 GCF_000696425.1 Galeopterus variegatus
TGTACTGCTCTCTGTAATTTAGAATATCATCAAAATAATACGTATTAACAGATAAAGGGATGGATAAATGGAAATATATGTGATTAGGCAAATATAACAAAATGATAATGGTATACTCGGGAATAGGAGTGGTAACAAAAATTCTTACAATTTTCATGCATGTTTAAAGAATATAATAATAAAATTAGGGGGAAGCTTGAAAATGAAATAAATAAAAACTTTCCAAAAACAAAAATAAATTAGAAAAAAATCCAAAAAATAAAACAAAAAACCAGAAAACAGGCTGACCAGTTAGCTCAGTCAGTTAGAGAGCAATATCATAACACCAAGGTCAAGGTTTCCAATCTCTGTGCCAGCCAGCCACTACAACAACAACAACAACAAAATGATGAAGGAAGTTCTTCAGGCTGAAAGAAAGTGACACCAGATGTAAACTCAGATCTATACAAAATAATGAAAAGCACTGGAAATGATAAATAAGTGGGTAAATGTAAAACAATACATTCATTCTTTTAATTTGTTTAAAGATATTTAACTATTTAAAGCCAAAATAATAACTGTGTATTTCAAGGTTTATAAAATATTTAGAGATACAACATATGAGATTAATAGCATGAAGGACAGGAAGAGGGAAATGTAAAGTTCTTAGAAAACTATGATAGTTTAAAAATGGATATTGCAAATTTTGGAACAACCACTAAAAATAAAAC
>NW_007841364.1:0-710 GCF_000696425.1 Galeopterus variegatus
AATAAGAACTGCAATTCACTGTTGAAAGACATTAAAGAGGACAAAATAGGTGGAAAGACAATCCATGCTCTTGAACTGGTAGAATTAACATGGTGAAAACATCCATACTATCCAAAGCGATCTACAAATTCAATGCAATCCCCATCAAAATATCAGTTACATACTTCACAGAAATAGAAAAAAAATAATCCTAACATTCATATGCAACAACAAGACAAAAAATAAAGCTGGAAGCATAACACCACCTGACTTCCAATTATAATGCAAAGCTATAGCAACCAAAATGGCATAGTACTGGCATAAAAACAGACACATGGACCAATGGAACAGAAGAGAGAGCCCAGAAATCAACTCACAGACTTACAGCCAACTGATCTTTGACAAAGGCAACAAGAACATACATTGAGGAAAAGATTGTCTCTTCAATAAATGGTGCTGGGAAAACTGGACATGCATATGTAGAAGATTGAAACTAGACCCATACCTCTCTCCATATACCAAAATCAACTCAATATGGATTAAAGGCTTAAAGGAAAGACCTGAAACTGTAAAACTCCTACAAGAAAACATAGGGAAAACACTTCAGGAGATAGAACTGGCAAAGACGTTATGAATATGGTCCCCAAAGCACAGGCAACAAAAGGAAAAATAAAGAAATTGGATTATATCAAACTAAAAAGCTTCTGCACAGAAAAAGAAACAATTAACAG
>NW_007841365.1:0-710 GCF_000696425.1 Galeopterus variegatus
ATTTCATACAACTACAGCTTTTATAAGTTTATAGATATTTTTGACTGCTTTAGGAATAGAGTCACTTTTCTCTGTTTTACTGTGTTATCTAGTTCAATTTGATTTTTTTAAGCCTTTCTTATCAGTACCTGCCTTTGTACCTCCTGTGAACCCACCTTAGAAATAAAGATTCTCAGGATTTGAAGGGATTCTAAAGTGCAAGTGTCCATCTGATGCTTCAGACAATTCCATGCTATTCCTATTACATCACTGATTAACCACTGCTTGACATCTTCAGACAGAGAACTCCCTAGTTTTAGCACAACATGCCTTGGGTCTAGTCTAAGAGTAAAAGTAATTAACTTTAAACCATTTGTTTTTGGGTCAGATCTCAGTGTAGGACACCACTTCTTTTAATTTTTCTCTAGTATGTCATTAGGCACATGCCCAGATTACAAGCTCTAGAACATTAACTTGGATACTGAAACTCTGCGACATATCCTCTTTTTATTTGATGAAAAAAGCAAATAAAGTTGACCCTTGAACAACTCAGGGTACCAACTCCCATGCCCTCAAAATTCTATGTGTAACTTTTGACTCCCCCAAAACTTTACTACTTAACTATTTAATTACTACTTATGTAACTAAGTTATTAGGCACTTAACTACTTGTAGACTACTAATAGTCTACTCTTAAATAGGCTACTTAACTGTTTGGTTAGGGATGCCATG
>NW_007841366.1:0-710 GCF_000696425.1 Galeopterus variegatus
CGCACCAGTCATCCCTATATAGGATCCGAACCCGCGGTTGGAGCGCTGCTGCGCTCCCAGCGCCGCACTCTCCCAAGTGCGCCACGGGCTCGGCCCAGTCCAGCTTTTTAATCCAATTAGTCAGTCTGTATTTTTTGAGTGGGGAGTTTAATTTATGTACATTTTTTGTTTTGATATTTTCAATGTTTTTTTGTTCCTTTCATCCCCTTTTATTGTCTGTCTTTGATGTTTGTTGGTTTTTTGAGGAAGTAAGATTTAATTTCTTTCACTTTCTTATTTGCAGTTTTGTTTTACAACTGGATTATGGGTTTTTTTGTGTATTCATGGGAGTGATTTTTTTATTTTTTATTTTTTTTATTCCAGATGCAGAACTTCACAGAGGATTTCTTGCATGGCTGACAGAAATGTGAAAAGAGAACTCCTGCAGTTTTTGTTTGTCTGGGAAATACACTATTTCACACTCATTTCTAAAGGATAGCCTTGCTAGGTATAGTATTCATGGCTGGCAGTATTTTTCATTTAGTATTTTGAATATGCCATCCGTTTTATTCTGGTTTGTAGAGTTTCTGTTGAGAAGTCTGTTGTTAGTATGACATTATCTCCCTTATGGGCAACTTGACACTTTTCTTTTGCTGCTTTTAAGACTCTCTTTTTGTATTTGAGCCTTGCCAGTTTGCCTATAATGTGTCTGAGAGAAGATGTTTTTGGAT
>NW_007841367.1:0-710 GCF_000696425.1 Galeopterus variegatus
GGAAATCTAAAAAGAGATAAATGCCATAAAATAGGATGTAGCAGAATTCTTGGAATTGAAGGACTCATTCAACAAAATAAAAACTACATTAGAGAGCTTAAGCAGAAGGCTAGAGCAAGCAGAAGAAAGAATTTCTGATCTTGAAGACAGTGTTTTCAAAATAACACAAGCAGACAAAAGAAAAAAGAATTTTAAAAGAATGAAGATAATCTTTGAGAACTATCAGCCAACCTCAAGCACACAAACATACAAATCATGGGTGTTCCACAAGGGGAGGAAAAGAGAAAAAAAATTGAAAGCCTATTCAACAAAATAATAACAGAAAACTTTCCAGATATTGGTAGAGAAATGGACTTCAGATGCAAGAGGCTCAAAGATCCCCAAATGATTCAATCCAAAAAAGTCCTCTCTGAGACACACTTAGTCAAACTGTCAAAAGTCAAAGACAAAGAGAGAACCCAATTAGCCAATGGCTGGGGAAATGAATGAGAGGTTCTCCTATGTGGTTTTCTGGGCCAGACAGTCAAGCGTTACAGGTGGTAACCTTCACTCACATGCCATTGGCCATGTCGCGTTAATTCACAACCATATCTGCAGGCCAAGGATGCTGGGAGTTGTTGTTTTAGCTTTTAGCCACTCTTCTAGTAAGATGTTAAAGTGGTGTAATAGTCAGCATCCTTCTCATTGCTTTTCTTAAAGGGATGTGTCAG
>NW_007841368.1:0-710 GCF_000696425.1 Galeopterus variegatus
CAATTTCCGGGTCTGAAAATATCCTTTATCTATGAATATATAATATGACAGCTGCTCTTGAGAATGACATTCTGATTTTTAATCATTTATATGTGATCTGATTTATGTATGAAAGTTTTTATGATTTTTCCTTTAATCCAATATTCTTAAATTCTATAACCCCCATGACTTGGGATGGACATTTCCATTTCATTCACTTTGACGGACATTTGGTGAGAATTTTCTATGAAGATGGCAAAAAAATGGAGGTCTTTCTACCAGTACTAATTCTCTGGAGTTTAAATCTGCCTGCTGAATTTTAGGAAAAGATGGAGAAAGAGCTATTTGGGATTAAAGTGGATTTTGACTTCATCCTTCTTTTCAGACCCGTACCTCACTCTTTGTCTGTCTCTGTCTGTTCTCCCTGATTGGAATGCAGGGCCTCTTAGGTTCAGTTCCTGTAGAGTCAGGTTCCCTTTCCTGTAAGGGAAAATGGTTACCTGATAAAATGGAGTTGCGGAAGGAACCTTGGCAGAGAGAGTCTCCCGTTTTCTGCTTCATTCTCCCTCTACCTTCATTGACACGAGGTTCTTCCAAATACTGAATCTTATGGAATTGTAGTGGTATAAAATATTCTGTTCATCCATTAATCTTATGGGGTTGGTAGGAGTATAAATTAGTCTGATAAATCTTCCTCTTATGACATTAAGTTACAACTTCAAACTCTTTGG
>NW_007841369.1:0-710 GCF_000696425.1 Galeopterus variegatus
ATCAACAGTGGCGGAACACAGATTCATGTATTCATTAGGACCCACAGATTGGGAAGGAACACCAGGGAACTTTCTTTGGTGATGAACTGTTTTATATCTTGATAGGCGGTGAGTTTTACATGGTTGTTTGCATCTGTCAAAGCTAGACAAGCTATAAACTTGAGATCAGTGTAGTACACTGTATATAAATAATACTTTAATAAAAATGTTTTAAAATTTATTTTATTTATTGAATCAAAATCAATTATACACATTTTGGGGGTTAAACATTGAGATATGTTGATCAAATCAATATTACTAGCATATATATTGTTACAAATCGTAATTATTCTTTATGCCCCTTGTCCAATCTCTAAAAAAAATTTTTTAATGTTGTGCAATACTAACCATGAAAAATGTTAAGACGGGAAACAGACTGGGAGAAGATATTTGCCATGTGCACAACGAACAATGCACTGTGGTGATTATAACATATATAAACACAAAATGCACGCTAACGATAGCGAAAAGGATGGTAGGGATCACCTGTTGTAAAGTTATTACACCATATGTGAAGTAGTTTAATTGACGTGCAGTAGGCTGTTAAAAAATTAAAGATGTATATTTTAAACTTAGGGCAACTATTTTAAATGAGGTGCAACTAATAAGTGAAGGGTGAAAAATAGAAATTACTTTTTAAAGGCTGGCCCGTGGCTCACTCGGTAGAGTGC
>NW_007841370.1:0-710 GCF_000696425.1 Galeopterus variegatus
TTAAGTCAAAATAATTGTATAGAGCATCCAAAACAGTACTCAGCAGAGCCTAACTGATTAAGGAATGTCAGCTGTTATAATTTTTGTTACTTTGTGTCATGATTATTAATGTTGATTTCCAGTTCTACTACTCCTCTGGGAAGGTTCAATCATCCTGGGGGGAAGTTTGCCCAGCTAATTACACCCAGTATTCGGTAGCTCAGGTGGCTGCAATGCTAGGCAGCACACTAGGGTACCAGAAGAATTTCTGCCTTCTCCTTGGACATGGCTTTAAACATGTGTTCAGAACAGGGAAGGTATAAAGCTACAGTAACATGACTAGATTCAGCAAGGGAAGCAATGTCTGCAGTAGCCCAAGACTTCTCAAGTAGGAATCCTTGAATTTATTTATTTGTTTGTTTGTTTGTTTTTATTTCTTAAATATGACCGGTAAGGGGATCTTAACCCTTAACCCTTCAGTGTTGTCAGCACCATGCTCTCCCAAGTGAGCCACAGTCCGGCCTGGAACCCTTGAATTTATATATTTATACACCCAAAGTAGATTTGATCAAACACATTTCAAACTACAGTGTCATTATAATATGTGGTGAGGCCAGGGGTCTTATATCACCTTATTTAGATAATACTCATGTTCCTGCCTCAGAACCACGACAATTAAAGACAAAGTTTAAGAAACACTGTTTTAAAACATAGTAACTCATTATTTTCTG
>NW_007841371.1:0-710 GCF_000696425.1 Galeopterus variegatus
ATTTCCTCCATTCGGAGGGCAAAATGTTCCTGTTAGGACAGTCTATGTTTCTGAAATGATCCTCCACTACCCACTTTTTAACTTCTGAGTAACTGGAAGAAGATCTAGGGGAGTTACTCTTCCTCCAAGAGAAATCCTTGATTATGAAGGTCCGAGAAGGGGAATTATTTGTACTCTAAAGAGTATTGGGTAGATGATGAAATGTAAATATGTATAATCGTATGCACAGTTTTGTTTTAAACTGCAAAGTAATCCTTTTCTTGTAAAAATACTCATTGAACTATAAAAAGTGACATTGACAACAAAACTACTTAGAATACCACATATTTATTTTAAATTTGTTAAACTAAAAACAATATCCAGCTATTTCATTGTGTTGGGAATGTGTATTTGATAGATAAACTCAAAAATGTAAATTTTTATGATTAAAATTATAGAAAATGTAATGCAGTTGGATTTAAATATTTTGTTTGACTGTGGTTTATTTTTCGTCAGAATGACTGAATGGTACTGAATTTCAGTGCATAGTTAAGACAATATGAATTTGATCTTATTTCATATTACTTGTTTCGGAGTGCATCACTTTTGCATTTCCAAGTTCAACAGAGAAATTAAATTTCAAACTGATAAGGAAAACAGCAGTTGATTTAAAAAAAGGAAAGGCATGGATCTAAATGTAATGTTTACGGTTCATGTAATGCATGTAATTT
>NW_007841372.1:0-710 GCF_000696425.1 Galeopterus variegatus
TTCAAATTAATTGGGTAAATACCTACGTATGCAATTGCTGGGTGACACAATGAGACTATGTTTTACTTTGTAAGTAACTGTCAAATAGTCTTTTGAAATGGCTGTACCATTTTGCATTCCCATCACAATAAGTGATATTTCCTGTTGCTCGGTATCCTTGCCTGTGTTGGTATTGTCAAATTTTTAATCTTACTTTAGCCATTTTAATACGTATATAATGACATCTTGTTTTAATTTGCAATTTTCTAATGACAGGTGATGTTGAACATCTTTTCATACGTTTGTTTGTCATCAGTATATCTTATTTGGTGAGGTGTCTTATCAGATCTTTTGCATATTTTTAATTACTTTTTTCCTATTATTGAGCATTGTCTCTTGTTTATTTTGGATACAAGTTGTTTGCCACATAAATATTTTGCAAATATTTTTTCGAGTCTGTGGCTTATCTTTTTGTTCTTTTAACAGTCTTTCAAAGAGCAAACGTTTTAATTTTAATAAAGTTCAAATTATTGATTCTTATCTCTTGGCTCTTGTTTTAGATGTTGCATTTGAAGACTCACTAGCAATAGCAAATACAAGATCATCTAGATTTTCTCTTATCTTATATAAGTTTAACAATTTTAAGTTTCAAATTTAGATTTATGGTCCATTTTGAGTTAACTGGTATCAAAACTATAAAGTCTATGTCTAGATACTTTTTTTTTTTTTTT
>NW_007841373.1:0-710 GCF_000696425.1 Galeopterus variegatus
TCCTTCTTTCATACTGGGAAGTGTCAGGAAGAGGTGATCCTCTCTAGTCTGTACCACTGGTAGGCATGGACACTACCACCAAAGGCCACAAGATCACAGTGCAATCAACCCATCAGACTCATACCCCCCAACTCACCCCCCACAAAATATTTATCGAATAAAAATTTAAATTCTCTGTTCATATCTGAATTGTTTTGAGTTTAAGAAAGAAATCTCAGAGAAATGGACTTATTTCAAATTTGTTTTTATTTATGTGATTCACAGAGGCCTTTTATGGAAACAATCTTCATCCTTAGGCCATATAATAGTAGCATTTCTGCTTTTTATTTTTTTTCATTGTAGCTCTTCTAGTTTCCTATGCTGTGTACAGTCAGCAGGGGAGGCCCAGATTTCAGAGGGGAAGAATTTATGACCTACCGGAAGAACAAGAAAGCTGGGAGGAGGTAAGAGGAAAACATCTTAGAACTATCGTGAAGAATGAGGAGAAGAATACGACCAGGTACTGATGTTTATTATCAACATAAAATAGAAACTTCCACGTGAATAATTGGTAAGCATATGCGGTGTATGAACCCTTTCAGGTGCTCTTCAAATACATAATCATCATTATAAAACTGTTTGCAAGAATTTTCCTCATTCTTATATTACTAAATCTGGTGCCATCTCATTTGTGAATTTTTCCTTGATCTGAAGTTAAGCACTCTAGTACT
>NW_007841374.1:0-710 GCF_000696425.1 Galeopterus variegatus
TGTTCTCACTTATTGGTGGGAGATAAAAATAAATAAATAAATTCACACACACACAAAAGAAGAAAAAACCAGGGGAGGGGGGAGAAGAAGACATAACAATTACAACTCCTTGAAGTTGACATGACAAGCAAACAGAAAGGACATTATTGGGTGGCAGAGGGGAGAGGGAGGCGGGAGGGAGGAGAGGGAGGCGGGAGGGAGGTTTCGGTAATGGGCCACAATAATCAACTACATTGTATATCGACAAAATAAAATTTAAAAAAAAAAAAAAGAGATGGCATCTTTAAAAAAAAAAAGAATCTTTCACCTTTATACCAAGAAGTTTGGCAAAACACCAAAATCTGCATGCGGCATGTGTCTAGGCAGAGTTCCAGAGGTTTGTGCTATGAGAACTAAAGTTCTTATGAGGTTGACTAAAACAAAAAAACATGTCAGCAGGGTGATTCTATGTGTGATAAATATGTCCCTGACAGGATCAAGCATGCTTTCCTCGTTGTGGAGCAGAAAATCATTGTGAAAGTGTTTAAGGCACAAGGACAGAGCCAGAAAGCTAAATTTTTTTAAATGAAGGTTTTTTGAGTAATAAAAAAAAATCAAAAGGTTAAAAAAAAGACAATTCCACTGAACCAGAAGTTGAGACTGATGGCTCGTCACTTGGGGTTCCTTGTGCCTCTGAATCAACAGGCAAAGAAGGGCACTCGGGCCGGCCC
>NW_007841375.1:0-710 GCF_000696425.1 Galeopterus variegatus
CATTTAAGATAAATGACATAATGCCATTTTCACGCATATTTTTTAAATGCCCCAATAATAGTATTTATTTTAAGAGGCTAATGATCAAGGTAGACAAACACATGGGAATAATATAACACAACTTCAGGAAAATTCTGTAATGAGACTGAGAGCCTTCAGTATAAATATTACACAGTATTATTTACATATTTAAAGATAGACATGTGAAGTGAATTTTTCAAAATAACAATAGCTGTTAAAATTGATGGCTGCAACATAAATGTTTTTTTATTATTTTCTGTAGTTTGTTGGTTTGGTATTCTCAAATTTTAACATTTAAAGAGTTTTTAAAGGTCTAAAACTCTTTGTTCCTTAAACTCCCCATGGGGCTGCTAATTATGGGGAAAGATCATTACACAACCTGATACCCAAGGAGAACACAGAATATAATTTGGGAAAGACAATCATAAGATTTCAGGCCCCCTAGCTCTTACAGTTACTGGACATGAAACCCTTGAGCTGACGAGCTTTCATTTTCTCATCCATAAAATGGAGACATAATACTACTACTAATGTTAATATCTACCTCGGAATTTTGAAAGAATCAAATGAAAAAATACAGGTGAAAACATTTGGTAAATTAAAAGTCAAACATAAATATATTAATTTCCACTATTGCTATTGTAGCTGCTGGGTAAGGTACAATTAAATTGCCATTGTATCTTTTTATT
>NW_007841376.1:0-710 GCF_000696425.1 Galeopterus variegatus
TATGAGCAAAGGTGGAGAAGTGTGGATTGGGGGGAGAGGATATTGACTGGATTGATCAGTTTGGCTGGGATGGGGAATCGCTCTGCATCTTCCAGCCAGTATTTGGCATCAAGTTCAAATCAGAGTGACTCAAGGGACTTGGTGCAGAAAAGTAAATACCATTATAGATGGTATCATTGCACAGATTATTAGTTTTTTATTTATGGAAGGTCTTTAAAGCACACTGTTTCTGGAGTCTCTGAGCAAATGTCTGTTCCATTGAGCAGGGAAAAAACAATCTTTCTGAAACAGACATTAGCACTTTGTTCGTGCTCTTCTTGCCCTACTTTGTTTTATTTCTTTCTATGGACAAAAGTTTTGAAAATAGCAAATTCAGATAAGGTCGTAGTTTATCCAAAGTATAGTGCAAAAACAACTGTCAATTTAAACTTGGGACTTCATTAATAGATTAAGGCTTCCCATAGCTGCTGTCTGTGTTCCCTTTGCATTGAGACCAATGGTTGTGATGCAGGGATAGTTGAGTCGTTTTTCACCTCATATGCTTAATATTAATTTGATTTATGTGGGTTCTTAGTAGTTTTGGTAAAGTGGAACTGTGTTTGACACTGTTTTTGTTTGTGGTTAGACGATATATTCAGTTCTGAAAACTTGAGGGAAACAAACAAACAAACAAACAAACAAACAAAAAGCGTAAAATGCTGCCAACCCTC
>NW_007841377.1:0-710 GCF_000696425.1 Galeopterus variegatus
TTGGCTAGATGGGGGCTGGAGAAATAGGTAGAAAACAAATCAACTGCTGGATTATAACTATTAGTGAGTTTGTTAGACTGTGAGATCTCACCAAATTTCCACGTGTTCTTCACTCACATATATGGTCATGTGACCAAGTCTCACCAAAGGACTGCGAGCAGAGCGCTGCTGGCCAAGTTAGTTAGCAACAGACGTGCCTTCTCCACTCTCTTTGTGTTAACCGTGCACCTAGAAGGAAAGGGCTCTGGCTTCACGAAGTGGCCTGACTGATCCAGCTTGGGTCTTTAAGCCACAGCCTGTAGGAAGGCACTGGTTGGTGCTCTGGCTCACCCCATCCTTCTCTCTTTCAGGAGAAGCTTAGAAGACTCTCCTGTCCCTCGTCAGCTCGGTGTCCCCTTGTGCCTCCTCCCCATTTATCTGCCTGTGGGGACCTTGCTCCCTTAGTGATTCCATTGCTCTGTGCTATGTGTGCCCTGGCCCTTGCTCCTGGCTTTCTCCTCCTCTACCTGGGACACAGACAATGCTGATGCAGCAGTGTTACTGGCATTCATATAAAAGTCCGCAAAGTAGAGAATGATGGTGACGGGAGGGGCACACACTCAATCCAGACTGATTTAAATCCCGGCTCTCTTCATTGGCTTCATTTATTCCCATTCAGCCAGTAACTTAACCTGTCTGGGTCTCAGTGTCCTCATCTGAAAAATACTGAT
>NW_007841378.1:0-710 GCF_000696425.1 Galeopterus variegatus
ACAACTTCTAAAGGACACATACAGACACATACACACTTTTGGGGGTGGGGAGGGAGTATAACATGAACTAACTCCACCAAATATCTCTCCTTCCTCTCCAAATTCAGGATAGTGAGGCTGGAAGTGCAATTACTTGGAGAAGTTTGGAATGGTAATTACAGAGCTAATCTCAAAAATGGTGGTGACTGTGGTGCAGCAAAACTCACTTTATAGCTATCAGAGCCATTTGGAATGTGATAAACATCTTGTGTTTGCAAACACAGATGCTGTAGGAAGGAAGATCCACCTTAGCACATTACCACAACGACCTGCTCCATTCAACTCATTTTGATTTTCATAATGATAAATCCCATTAAACTGGGAGAACTTTAAGTTATGACAGTTAAAGTTAAACAAGTTTTGAAGGGGGTGGGAAAATAAAGAAAGATGACAGGTTTGAGGAAGTGTCTCTAGGATCCTGATGAGTTTCGAATTTTGAAGCCTGACATTTGCAAACATCTCTACGTTCAGCTGTTTACACTGGAGAGTTGTCTAAGGGAATTTCATAGCGGTTTTCAGACCTGAGCTTTGAGATTGCAGGTCAAGACTGCAAGGAAGAATAGATATTTCCAAAGCTCAGGTACAAATGTCCGTGGGACATGTCCATTTCAACCCCATAGTTCTCATGACTTCTCTGTTCCCTGCATTTTTTTTTTTTTTTTTTTTTTTAT
>NW_007841379.1:0-710 GCF_000696425.1 Galeopterus variegatus
TGGTTGCTCTATATTGTCCCTGTGGAACTTGGAGAGCAAGGAGAACCAAAGTCAACATGAAAATCATGCCACTTGCTGGACTGTGAGTAATAAAGTCCTTTGAATTGACCCAGGAGTCCGGTCTGTTCTGCCAGCATCCATGACCCTGTAGCATGCAAGCTTGTTAGCTCAAAAGTGGGGTACAATCTCAGACCCTTAGATCTTGACGACCCTAAACACTCTCACAGATTCCAAATGGTTTTCGAGTCCTCTAGTCAGAATATAAGCAGATAAACAAAAATCACAAAATGTCCAAGAATATCAGCTAACAATAATGAAATTTTTTTAAAAAGTGACTTGGAGAAATGGCCCATTCAGGAAAAGGAAATTTCAAAAAAAACTCATTAATATCTTCAGGGAACTAAGAAAAGCTATTACATTCATGTATTAGTCCATTTTGTGTTACTATAACAGAAATACCTGAGACTGGGTAGTTTATAAAGGAAAGAGGTTTATTTGGCTCATGATTCTGGGACATCTGCATCTGGCACGGGCCTCTGGCTGCTTCTGCTCATGGTAGAAAGCGGCAGGCAGCCAGCAAATACAAGCAGATCACATGGCGAGAGGAAGCAAGAGAGAGAGAGGAGGTGCCGGGGTCTTTTTAAACAAACAGCTCTCACAGGAACTAATAGAGCGAGAACTCACTCATTAATCCCCCCTCCCCCAGGGAG
>NW_007841380.1:0-710 GCF_000696425.1 Galeopterus variegatus
CTATATTAAGACAGAAATAAAGTTTCCAAATCAATGATCTCTGTAATGTTTAAGAAAAAAATGGCACAAATTTAAACCAAAGTAGGAAAAGTAAATAATTAATATTAAAGCACAAATCTATATTATAAAAAATTAATAATTTGGAGATCATCAAAATTAACAACATCTTGTTGAAAGACACTGTTAAGAGAACAAAAATATAAGATACAGATTTGGAGAAAGTATTCGGAAGTTACATATCTAATAAAGTTCCCAGATTATAAAAACAAGTCTTAAACTAAAATTAGAAGAAAATGAAATTAAACATGGAAGCAATATTTGCACTGACACTTCAGCAAAAATGACAATATATAATAACACTGAACATAAGACAACTATGGTAGAGAGAATTTTATGTACAATATTTTCACATGTGTTCTCTCTCCCAATCCTGGAAGTAGAATATAGAATAATAGGATTGGCCGTATAGAACAATTCATAGATAGGCATCCATTCTTTTTTTGCAAATGAGTTATGTAACTTTTTTTACTTTAAAACACAATATTCTATTCGGGAAAACCATAGGAGCAGAAGAGAATCAGACATGTTATACATTCATTCAAATTTAGCTTAGTTAAGAGAGTAAAATAAAGCAGGCTGAGAAAACACGTTTTAGTCTTGCCAGGAGGAAGAGAGATCCTGTAGAAGATTAATTTTTTAGATTACTTTAA
>NW_007841381.1:0-710 GCF_000696425.1 Galeopterus variegatus
TGAAGATACATCTCTACGTATGCTTTCCATCTTCAAAGTTTCACCAGGGGTTGAATCGTTCAGAGTTGCAGAAGAATATTTCCCTTAATTTTTTTTTTTGTATTTTTGTACTTTTAGGTGTTTGCTATTGCTATTTAGCTTTCATGTTAACTCTTATTTTATCTTTAACCCATAAAAGGAGCTTTCTGTTATGACCATTTTGGAATCTCTCAATGCTCTCTGTACATTATTTTATGGAAGTAAATGCTGAGAAGTTTCTGTCTTTCACTTACGGAAACTCTCTGGGTGTGTGTTCTTTACAGCTGCTTTTTCTCTTTATGGAATTCTAGATGGGCACCTTAAAAATATAATAGTGGTAAGATTCATACCGTGTAAGCACCACTGCATCTTGTGTTTCCTTCTGTTTGCGGAGCAAAGCTCTCAATTGATTTTGTAAGCTGGTTTCTGCATACTTTCTCTCTGAGAGGCCGGTGAGGGTGGAGTTACGAATGCTGGGCTCCGGCCTGATCGTCTGACACATGCCCTCCTTGCTGAGAGTGAAAGAGGATTAGAGCTGGCCTCAAACGTTGGTGCTACAAGAGTTTATGAGAAATCCATTGAAAATACAAGCAATGTCTGATTACGTGCAGCTTATCACCCTATGTTAAGTAAAGCACTTGAGATTCTTGTGAAAACCGACTTTGTTGCTTGATTTTGTGCTTTTCAGTCTT
>NW_007841382.1:0-710 GCF_000696425.1 Galeopterus variegatus
GGGAGCGCCACCGCACTCCCAAGCGGTGCACTGTAGCAGTGCGCCACCGGGCCGGCCCCGAGTATAACACATTTTTAACTAGTGTTTTCCTGTTTAAAAAAAAAGTTCTAGGGCCGGCCTGTGGCTCACTCGGTAGAGTGCAGTGCTGATAACACCAAGGCCGCGGGTTCGGATCCTATATAGGGATGGCCGGTTTGCTCACTGGCTGAGCGTGGTTCTGACAACACCAAGCCAAGGGTTGAGATCCCCTTACCGGTCATCTTTTAAAAAAATAAAATAAAAAAATAAAAAAATTTAAAAAATTAAAAAAATTTAAAAAAAGTTCTGAAATAAAAAAAGTTCTTAAAATATCATTGAGCATAGAAATCTGAGTCATATCATGAATCAAGAGATAACAATTTTTTTTAAGGCTTCTGATTACCAATTGCCCTCTAGAAAGGTTGTATTAATTTATATCCCAATAACAGTATATGAGAGTGCCTGTTTTTGGGGTTTTTTTTTTTTTTTTGCATTAGGATGTTCTATTTTTAAAAATCTACATGGTAGGGAAAAAAGGATACACTCACTGTCCTAAACTATTTTGTTCCTGCAAGGATTACTGCATTATTTGTATTGATATATTTGGTTCCTGAGTTTTAACAGTGAGTAATCTTTTGTTATTTATTTATTTATTTTAATTTAATTTGATTTTTATTTTTTTGGTAGCTGGC
>NW_007841383.1:0-710 GCF_000696425.1 Galeopterus variegatus
TAGGTTTAGTCATCCATTAAAAAGACATGCATTTGTGTGCATGTGTGTGTAGGCATACAATGATGTGTGATATAAAAATAGCATGGGAAGAAGATAGCTTTCATGGACCTAAATATAGTAACAAGTAAATTATTCTGTTCTTAAGAAGCAAAATAAGACCATGAATACTGGAGATTTTTCTACCAAGAATATACTTACATAATTCTCTTCCTGGTTATGGTGGAAAAATCTTTGTATGCTAAAGAAAATTCATTCTTCATGCTCTCAGTATAAATGCTAACTGTATGGGATGCTGCTATAAAAGAGGGTCATGGTGCCTTCCCCCTTCCCCAATACTACACAAAGAATGAGGAACACAAATGAGACACCCTTCCATGGGCTTATTCAGGCTTATACACTACATGTTGTAACTAGCTATAACTCTTCCTGAAAGAAATCACATCTAAATATTTATTCCCGAGAGTGATATTAATATGGGAAAAGTGTGTTTATTGATTTATTGATTTAGTTTTTTACAAAAAAATAATGTATTCTTTTGACATTCAAATACAACGGAGTTTTTAACAATAAAACATAGTAGTCCCATGTCCATTATTCCACGCTGCCAATCCATGTGTCTACAATCAACTGCATTCAAATATCTACTATTGATTTATTTATTTATACTTTCTGTACTATAATTTCAATAGTGATTTGGGAGGGTTGCATGA
>NW_007841384.1:0-710 GCF_000696425.1 Galeopterus variegatus
TTCCTAATATGGCATTTGAATGTTAATTCATATGACATTTACAATTTATTTTTATTTATTTTTTTATTTTTTTTGTCTTTTTTCGTGTCCGGCAACGGATCGCAACCCTCAGTGTCGCACTCGTACCGGACCGGGACAGGCAACAGGATCGCAACCCTCGGCGTCGCACCCGCACCTTGCTCAGCCAGTGAGCGGGAACTGGTCTGTATGTGGGATCCGAACCCACGGCGGGAGCGCCACCGCGCTCCCAAGCGGCGCACTGTAGCAGTGCGCCACCGGGCTGGCCCTACAATTTATTTTAAAATACAGTTTGAAAATACAGTAAAATGTAACTTTCATCTTTCTCTTTTTTCCCTTTTATTTGTTTTCACCTTTGTATGTCTTCAATTTTATCTTAAACTTTACTGGATTCCTTGTTTCATTGCACCT
The DNA here is from genome assembly GCF_000696425.1 of Galeopterus variegatus. NCBI lineage: Eukaryota > Metazoa > Chordata > Mammalia > Dermoptera > Cynocephalidae > Galeopterus > Galeopterus variegatus. Next base: position 430 of record NW_007841384.1, read on the forward strand.
TAATATTTTAAATAATTGAATACATATATTATAATAAAAAACAGAGTTACTCTGTGGAAGAAAATCAATGTGTATGTGGAAAAAAAGTTGAAAATGAGGGACAGATGACTAAGAATTTGGAATTACAATCCAAATTTATGGTTAAGAAGGTAATTTTGTAGGGTTAACACAGTAACCACTGATGTTTATATTATGGACCCATTAGAATAAAAAAAAAACCCAAGAAATTTCAATTTTAATACACTTAATGTTTTCACGGCTCATGTAATGCAAATGAATCT
>NW_007841385.1:0-710 GCF_000696425.1 Galeopterus variegatus
ATTGGAGGTTATTTTGACCAGCAATTGCCAAAGAAAATATAGAAAAAGAATGGCAGAAAAATAAAAGTAAGGACCTACTGGGATGGTCTTTGGTACAGAATCATGCAGAGGCTGAGGAGTAGAGAGTCTTCCCTGTGGTTGACATCAGTGCACCACGGTCAGAATTAAAGGTTATAATCTCAGTGGAGAGAGGGGAGGAAAAGACCAAGAATAAGGGGTTTGGAGGAAGGTGACCCTTGGTCAGTGTAACACCAGCATGGTTCGCAGTATACTGTCCATGAAGGAGACCGAGGGAGGTGGGAGGAAAAGAAAGATGTGGTTGATTTCCGGAAGGTGAAGAAGAGTCCAGCATTGAGGTCCAGAAATGACTTGTGGTAATTATAGGCAGGTTATACACTTCTTTTTAAGAGACACAAAGCTGAATCATTTCTAAATTGTAATCTTGCATTTCAGTTGTCCCATCTTAAATGTCTACACAAGTGTACATTGTGCCTTTGCCATGTGCTCCAAAGTGCACTTTTTCCGCTACGTAGACGGATGGAATTCTACACCCTAGTTATTGCTTCCCCCTCCCATGCAATTTAGAACAACTAAGATCAGTTAAAAAGGGATGTTTTGATTTTAATCCTTGTGTTTAAATTTCAAACGTTGGAAGCAGGGGATTTTCCATGGCATTAGATTTATTGGAACCGAAAAGTCTTGTTTTGGAA
>NW_007841386.1:0-710 GCF_000696425.1 Galeopterus variegatus
CAGAATCAAAACCCCAAATCAAAATCACATCCCAGAACTGCTGCAACAGAGACACCACTACCGCCAGCACTGAACAGACATCCACTGCTCTTCCCTCACCTGTACTTCGCTACACCCAAATCTTTTAACACCTCTGACACTGGGCACTGGAAACTACCTTGGGGCTTCTGAAACTGGGTGTATCTTCTGCCACTCTTTACAGGATGGATTCCATGACGGCTGCATCTTTATATTCTATTTTAAACATGAGGTATGTATATATGTACGTGTCTGACTGATAGAGACTAGGTCTGTTCTTTGCTGTCTTTGACACTGACTGAGAATATGATCTTGGGCAAGACATTACACACAATGGAGATGTAGTGAGTAAGATCCTTTCCATATCTAAGTCCTGTATCTATTGGGGTGGTGCTGATCAGTACACGTGGGTGGCCAGTGATAAAGGCCTCTGACATAGAGAAAGAACTTTCATATCACAGTTCATAAAGAGAGCTGGCCCAATTTTAGCAATTGGCTAGTGCTCTCCTTAAGACCTTTGAGTTTTTTAGTCTGGATGGCCTTCTACCAATTTTTCACCCTTTAAATTTGACTTAATTGGCTTAGCCATCTTATTTTGTATATTTCTTGATACTTAGCTTCTGTCCATTTTCTCCTTCATTACAGCAGTGAAGTAACATGTATGTAGCTAAAAAGTTCTAATGGTGCATGAA
>NW_007841387.1:0-710 GCF_000696425.1 Galeopterus variegatus
CAGGTGTGGAGCCTCCTGGGCCTGGGCCCTTTATACCCCTGTCCAGAGGCTGGACACATGTTGCTACTAATGCCATTTCTGCAGGCCAACTTTGTTTCTGTCTGGAAGTCTGTCTAACTATACCATCACCGATAGGCTTGCTGGAAAGCCTGCTCCGAGGGGGAGGCCCGTGTGGCCAGTCCTCTCGATGTGAGGACAGGGGAGGGTGAGCTGTGATGCAGGTGCCCCTGGCTCCCACAGACCGTGCGGGGAGCTTGGGACAGGGCCGCCTTCACAGTGCCCTGCATTGAGGCCAGGGGCCAGGTCTCTGTGTCCTCATATTAACCAGTCCTGGATGCTGGCTGCCCTTGGGGTGCTGGGCCGCCCAGGGTGAGCGATTCCTGCAGGGCCTGGGTTGTGGCTCCCAGCACCCCACACCTGGCAGTGGAGAGGCAGCGCCATCTGTTTGCAGGGCCTGGGCAGGACACCTTGTCATCCTGTGGTGCAATTGTCCTTTACTCCTGGCACAAGCCTCCCTCCCAGAGAGAGGACAGGACGGGGCCACGGGTCACCCCTGGCAGGTGCCCCTGCACTTGATGTCAACGTTTCCTTTTCCAGATTTGCAGCCTGGAGCATCCCGTGAGGATGAGACTCTCCTGTGAGAGCCACGCAGGTGAAGGCCGAGAGCGGGTGTTGTCTGCACGTGGCAAGTTAGTTTCCCGGGGGCTACA
>NW_007841388.1:0-710 GCF_000696425.1 Galeopterus variegatus
TGACATGAAAGGAAATCCACTCTGGCAGTAGTCATTCAACTCAAAAATGCAGTGCCAGGCCCAGAGTCGAAGAAAGAAAATAAATCCATGCTTTAGGATGGCCTTTTGAGGCTGGGAAAATACTGCTATATTGAATAGTTGATAAAGATTATAGATAGTTGGCTTTTCAACACACAAGTGCTCTGACAGCATTCACAGAATATGTTGTACTTTTCTTCCACACTGTGTTATGGAGGTAACTCATTGACTCTCTAGGTTTTCAACTATGTTGAGAAGACAGGCTTTCTGAATCGAGAAACTTTCCTGATGACTGAATCAAGTGTGTAGGAGGATGGAGTAGGAGTGAGAAGGAGTAGGAGTCATGTGGATGTGGCCCAGCATCAAAAGTAGAGAAAGACTCTGGTACTCCATGGGGATCCATTAACATAAAATAAAGGGTCCCAAATGATGGGAACTTTGCACTGCCCATCCTGTCCAGGAATGGAGACCATTTGTATTAAAAGAGAAGTATATTTCTAATTTAGAATGAAAAGGATGCTTTGGCATAAGAATATTTTATAGGGTTTATGAATCTCCTGTCATGTGAACCTCCCTACATCACAACTGTGATGACAGCTTATAAAAATAAAATCTAAATTCTCATTATACCTTTGGGAGCTGAGCTCAAATTACAAATATCTTTCCAGTCTTATTTCTCACCATACCTTTTC
>NW_007841389.1:0-710 GCF_000696425.1 Galeopterus variegatus
ATTATTTTTTTCTAGGAAAATATATTGCAATAATGAAAGCCTTAGGTACATGTATAAGTTCGTACAGTATGTATTATTGATTTCAATATTATATACTGTTTGAATATTTGTTATTTTTCGTATAACAAATAATAATACATAGGAAATAATTATTTCCTAATAATGCTTTTCTTTCTTTAATTCTCAAATAAAACATCTCCAAATGTCTAACTCCATGTGTATTATAAGTGACGTGAAAAACCACTGACACTTTTTTATGTGTGTATTTGCATGATGACACCCCATGATGGTATTTAGGAACCATTATTCCCCTAGCAATTTCGGTCTTATGGGTTGGTTGACTCTACCATTGAGTTATTTAATGGGCTAGCTGCTCAGCTGTATATAAAAGCTGATTTATTGAAGTGAAACATGTAGACAACAAAATTACACAAATCATAGGTGTGACAGATCGATTGATAATTTTTCACCCAGTGATGCACCAATATGCCAGATTAAAAAAAGAAGAGCATTATCAGCAATTACTAAGCAATTCCAAAAATGAGTCATTGTAGTGATTTCTACCACTTTAGGTTAGTTTTGTCTGCTTTTGAAGTTTATAGAACTTCAAATCATGCAGTATAAATCTTTTGTGTAAGGTTTCTTTCACTCAAAATCATGTTTGAGGTAAGCATTCACATTGTCACCTACAGGGAGGATTTGTTTTCATT
>NW_007841390.1:0-710 GCF_000696425.1 Galeopterus variegatus
ACTTTTCTCTTTTATTTATGCAATGCCCATTTAAGTCTCATAAAATTAAGGTTTCACTGCACTTTTCAAGTTTTCAGAGGTGTCCTCTCTTTGATTCCTGGCCATGAGTCCAAGGGGTCTTGGAGGGGGCAGGGGGCAGTGTGGCAGAGTAGAGCACACGTGGATTGGGAGCTAGGACATAGGGGGCCTCAGTTCTAGTCCTGTCTCTGCTTCTAGTTGCCTTCTCTGGCCTCAACTTGATCATCCATAAAATGATCTCTAATGTCCATTTCAGCTCTAAAATTTGCCCGTTTTTGCTTTTTCTAACATCATATGTAATTTTCAAACACAGAGAGAAGTTGAAAGGATTCACAGTGAACAGCTATATACCCACATCTAGGTTCTACAATTAACATTTTACTGCCTCTGCTTCATCACAACTATGTCCAACTCTCCAATCTCATCTTTCTTTATGCATTTTTAAAAAATAAGTTGCAGATATCAGTACATTTGACCCCTAAACACCTCACCACTCAACTCTTGTTTTTGTAGATGAGAAAATTGCAGCCCAGAGAGGTCAACAGACTCACCAAAAGGTGCACAGCTAGCCAGTGGCCCAGGCTCCTCCTGCTGAAAAGGATTAAGACCAGTCTTGCTTATAGCCTCCTCAAAGAACCAGCCCTTCCAAATGTCTCTTGGAATCCTTAGGCCATCAGGTTCAGACTTGGAAT
>NW_007841391.1:0-710 GCF_000696425.1 Galeopterus variegatus
TTAATGACACTAAATGAAAAACAAAACAAAACGAACAGAAAACCTCAAATGCCTACCTTTTAAAAAAGTGAAAATTTTAAGCAGTTTGACTGCCCTCAGTCAAAGGGAAACACTCTAAATGTCAGGAATTTTAACCTACATTCTAAATAGAGGCACCTCCTGCTGGACACAGGGGAGATTCAGGTGACAGGAAGCAGCAGGAGACACTGTAATGTCAAAAATGATGGCATCGCTGAATGGTTAAAAAGATGAGGCTGGATTTTAATTGGGAAGGGATCTTCGTGTCTAGGATTGATTACTTTATGGGTTGGATTTAAAAAAGAAAAAAAAATGTTGAGAAATCTTTTTTTGTATTCCCCAAATAATGCTGGTGGGCTGGGCACAATGGAGACAAAACTTTATGGCTTTAAGGTATCCACAACTGTAGAAGTGCTGAGGGTCCTCAGAAGTCAATACTGCTGCGAACCCAGTTCCCTTGGGCTCTGTTTGTTGATCCACCGAGGTTTATAATCAGTTGGGGAACCAAGGCAGCCCACCCAAAAGAACCACAGCCCTAAGCAGTAGCCAGGTCAAAGGGCCCCAGGACACCTCCCTGCACTCAGCCTTTGCATGGGAGGCATGGACAGCGCATGCACCGAGACACGGGTCATGCACGAGGATGACGGCTTTGAACAAAAACACAGGCTTGGACAACGGACAATGCTCCAAAC
>NW_007841392.1:0-710 GCF_000696425.1 Galeopterus variegatus
AAAAAATTTTTGACTATATCCTGGACATTTTGGATATTGTGAGACTTTGGATCCTATTTAAACTTCTTTTTTTAGTAGGCGTTCCTCCTGTTGAGATGTAACACAAGGACCAGGTGGGTATGTGCATCCAGCTTCCCACTGGGCCCATGGACACCACCCAGGCAATAGTGGAGCATGTACATGACCTCACTGTGGGTGGCTGGAGTGGAGGTTCAGCCCCGCTTTGGCCTTGCTGACACCATCTGGTGAAATGCAGCACTGACTTGCACAACCTTGTTGTATCTGAGTTTAGATCCCTGCTGGGCCCTGCTGACTCCAGGGAGGAGACAAGGGAAGCCCTGCCTCCCTTCCCCTAATCTACCTTGCTGATGCTGGATAGGAGAGGCTCAGCTCACCAGTGGGCCCTGCTGACACCAGAGCAGGGAGAACGTGAAGGGCTGACTAGCCCCACCTGGCACTACCTCATTAAATCTTGTTGCTGCCAGGGAGATTAGAGGATCCACATGCCACTGACACCACCTTGGGGAGAACTGGAGCATCACCCATTTCCACCAGGTAGGGTTCTGGAACACCAGCTCCCTGCTCAGCCTGCCAACACCGCCCAGGCAGGTAATCAGAACACTGCCTGCTTCCGCCTGATGGACATTTTGGTTCTGCTCAACCCCACTGACATGGCTGGGTGGGAAAGAGGAATGCTGCTGTTTGCTTTC
>NW_007841393.1:0-710 GCF_000696425.1 Galeopterus variegatus
AGAAGACATCTAGCCAGGAGCTGGAAAGGTAGGTCTAGTTTAAGACACAAGAAGGGCCAGAATCACTGCTGTAGCTGTAACAGACCAGAGCACAGGAGCTATGGGAAATGATGACGATGACAACAACAGTTAACAAATACAGATGGTTACTGTGTGCTGCGCTCAGCACTTAGCAAACATCATCTCATGCAATTCTTTTAGCAACACTACGAAGGTGGTAGCTGTTGTTATTCTCATTCTGCAGATGAGCAATCTGAGGCAGAGCAGTTCCATGGCTTCCTTCAGGCCACATGGACCAAACAATCAGAAGTACTCTCAACACTACAGTAAACTTCTTAGTCTCTTGAACTTCCAATTGTTTTGCTATACTGCAATTATGTTAAAATAAATCCCCTTTCAGAAACCGGATTCTGTTTGCAAGTCCAAGAGCTGAAGGGGAGTAGGTGATGCTCCGCTTCTCTGCGGTGGGTTGGCCAGCAGCACAATTTGCTTTGAAAACCACGAGGAAAGAGGAGAGCTAACACATTCCTCTAGTTCTAGCTTTTAAAATCTCCTAGGCTGCTTTGAATGGGTGAAAGGGGGCAGATATTTTTTTAAGTGGTTGGGACCCTGAGGTGATAAGGGTTGAGGGGAACTGAAACGCAATTCCGTACTGAGGGCTGGATAAAAGAAGAGGAAACACCTTAGTGTATGGCTTTGCAATAAAAGAC
>NW_007841394.1:0-710 GCF_000696425.1 Galeopterus variegatus
GATTTACTCGTGCAAAGGTAACAAGGACCCAATGCAGGTAATAAGTGGAGTAGGGCTAACCCCTGACAGTGCAGGAGCGTCTCAGTTACCAAAGACCCTCACCTGTGCTGGATTAGAGTAGTAGCGCAGGCAGGAGGAAGGACATTGAAGTTTGTTTCTTTACAGCTGTGACTCTCAAATAACATAGAGGCAATGTTACTTAAAAATATTGTGGAATTGGCTGTATTTTATTTAACGGTTTTGGAAACCTTAAAAGACTGGGCAAACACAGCCTAGCCAACTATCAACTTAATCATGCTGGGAAAGCCAGAAGGTTTCCATGGGAGCATTTAAAGAGACCCTGATTTCCTAAAGCCTTAAAACAGATTGTGCTGAAACATCAAGCAAGAGATTTAATTGAACTGCAAAGCAGGTTGACTACGCAGCAGGAGCAGCTCTCCTGAACTAAATTCAGGACCATGACGGGAAACAGAAAACAGAGGACCCTGGGAACTGGGGTGGGGACCTTTGGACAGATGAGCCTGAGCATCTTGAATTCTCAGTTCCCTCGAGCCCCCTAGGCCAGCACGAGTCCTCCCTTCACTGGAGAAGAGAAACCTTCCCTTTCCTACAGACTGAAAAAAAAATCTAAAGGATCTTTTCTGAGGTAATACCTGTCCTCACTTCACATCACGTCCTCCAGAACGGCCTCCAGGCCAAGCAATAGGGCC
>NW_007841395.1:0-710 GCF_000696425.1 Galeopterus variegatus
TGTGTGTGTGTGTGTGTGTGTGTGTGTGTCCTGTTTTGTAATTCAACTGGAAAACAACATCTGAAGAAGGATTTATACAAAAGATGTATTTATTTTATATTAGCTCAACACAACTCAGTTTTCTTTTCTTTCCTGTTTCCTGAACCTTGACCTGTTCTAGTTTTACCTTTATGCATAGACCTGGATTTTGAGGTTGGAGAGAGGTGCAAAAGTGGGGATACTGGTGGAGGGGTAGAGATTGTTTGAATAGATAGGATTTTGGAAGTTGGTAAACTAAGTTGTTTAGTTTTTATTTTCTTTCTTGATGAAAAATTCACAATTGCAACACAGAAGCAAAATAATTAGACATCTGGCCTTGTGTTTGACAATTTATATGGTGTATTTCATCACTTCCAACAGTTATATGAATGCTCCTAAGTTATGTCCTCTAAAATCCTTCTGGAAAATTAGAGAGGAGGTCATGATCACCTCCAACTCTTCATGTTTATTACCATCATTTTCACCAAACAATTGCAACTTCTTCAAAAATTTTCTACCTCCAGGATTAGCCACCTCCATCTCTATTCTCCATATTGCAGTGGGAGAGAATTTTCTAGTACACCTATATAAATTATGCTGCTCTCATGTTTAGAACAGAATCAAGTCTATACTCCTTAACATGGTGTACAAGGCTGCTGATGATCTGGACCTTGGTTTCTTCAGTCTCATCA
>NW_007841396.1:0-710 GCF_000696425.1 Galeopterus variegatus
AAAAAAAGAGGGTAAATAACTACAGTAACTGTGTCTAGAATTGAGGATAACTTACTGTCTATGTTATTTGATGCCACAACCCAGGAAGAAATGAAAAGTTCCCAGGTGAATATTTTGCTATGTGAAGGTAATCACATGATTTGTGGTAGATTAAAGGCTGAGAATCATTGCTTTAAATATGCCCCAGTTTAATTAACAGAGTGAAAAGACAACCAACAGAGAGAAAATATTTGCAAAATATACATCTGACAAAGGATTTATATCCAGAATATACAAGGAACTCAAACAACTTTACAGCAAAAAAAACAAGTAACCCGGGCCGACCCCGTGGCGCACTCGGGAGATTGCAGTGCTGGGAGCGCAGTGGCGCTCCTGCTCCAGCCGCAGGTTTGGATCCTATGTAGGGATGGCCGGTGCGCTCACTGGCTGAGCGCGGTGCGGGCGACAACAGGCCAAGGGTTGCGATCCCCTTACCGGTCACAAAAAGGACACACAAAAAAAACCCCAAGAAAAACAAGTAACCCAATTAAAAAAGATGGGCAAAGGAGCTGAATAGGGATTTCACAAAGAAAGATGTACGAATGGCCAACAGACACATGAAAAAATGCTCAACATCACTCAGCATTCAAGAAATGCTAATCAAAACCAGTTTGAGATACCATCTCACTCTGGTTAGGATGGCTAATATCCAAAAGACTGAGAATGATAAA
>NW_007841397.1:0-710 GCF_000696425.1 Galeopterus variegatus
CTGCTTTGGCAGTAAAAGCACAAATGAAGCAACTTCATGCTCAAGAGTGTTAAGGTGAAGTAATTCAAACCACAGGGCTTTTTTGCTGCTTTTGCATTTTTATGTTTCTCCTCATATGCAGAACAAGCAGCATGCAGATGCTCATAATAATACAATATGGATTCATCAAAATGACCACTGTGCTTGGATATATTTTCTCTAATCGTGGCATGAAATATTTCCCCTTTGACTCAAAAGACTGAAGTCCCTTTTCCAATGCATGTATTTTTATCTGAAAAAATATATACGTCATATCTGTATAATATATACTATATATGAGTACATACACCATACTGACACACTGTCAGCTATCATCAGGCTATTTTGTGCTGTCCTTACTTAGGAGACAATCATGTCACAATATGGCAGTTTTAGGTTAATGCATGGTATGGGTTAAATATGCCCCCGAAAGTTCATGTATTGGAAACTTGACCCAACTGAAACACTGTTAAGAGGGTGGGAAATCCTATCATAGTGTTTGAAACGTGGGGCCTTTGAGAGGTCATTGGATCCAAGGACAATGCCCTAGGGAAGGACTGATTCATTCATGGAGTAATGAATTGATGGTTCAATGGGTGGTCACGGGCGTGGTTATGATGGCTTTATGAGGGAAGTGAGGAGGTTAGTTCTTTCTTACTCAGCCCATTCTCTCCATGTGACATTCTACATCA
>NW_007841398.1:0-710 GCF_000696425.1 Galeopterus variegatus
TATTAGATTAACAAAACTAAATGTCTCTCACCTTTGAATTTTCCTATAACAGATGAATTGGATTGAGTCTTGTTCTTTAAGAAACTGTTCAAGTAGAATTCTTGGGTTTCTAAATTCAGAGAGAATTATTTTTTAAAAAAACTTTATTGAGGTATATTTTACATTCATAAAATTCACTTATTGGGGCCAACCCCGTGGCTCACTCGGGAGAGTGCGGCGCTGGGAGCACAGCAGAGCTCCCACCTCAGGTTTGGATCCTATGTGGGGATGGCCAGTGCGCTCACTGGCTGAGTGCAGTGCGGTCGACACCAAGCCAAGGGTTGCAATCCCCTTACCAGTCACAAAAAAGACAAAAAAAAAAAAAATCACTTATTGTGTCAACAATTCCAATTTTTATAATAAGGAATGTGCGATCACCACAGTACAGTTTTAGAACATTTTTGTCTCAAAAAGTTCCCATGTGCTGGTTTACACTTAATCATGCTCCTACTTTTCCACCCCCTTAGGCAGCTATTGATCTTCTTTCTGTCTTTATATATTTGCCTTTTCTTGACATTTCATATAAATTGAATCATACAGTAATAGGCTTTTTGTCTGGTTTCTTTTACCTAGCATAATGTTTCTGAGGTTCACCCATGTGTGCTAGTTTGTTCCTTTTAATTGCTGAATAGGCTGATCTGAACATAGTTATTGCAATTGATTTTTTTTTT
>NW_007841399.1:0-710 GCF_000696425.1 Galeopterus variegatus
GCGCTCAACCAGTGAGCTGACCGGTCTCTATATGGGATCCAAACCCTCGGCAGGAGCACCGCCGCGCTCCCAAACGCCGCACTCTACCGAGTGCACCACCAGGCCGGCCCGAGTTACCTTGATTTTTCAAGGTTAAATTTCCCCTCCAAACATAAATAAATAAACCAGATCAAAGTTCAGTTAAGTTATAAAAAGAAAGAAAGGTACATATTTGCACGCCTGAGTTTTGTGATTAAAAATTTATATCTGCTACACTCTACCACATTATTCCTATGTAGACGTTACTTGAAGAATAAGAATAAGAACAAACACAAGGTGAAAAGGACAATTCAAATAACATTATGAAGAATGAAGATTTACCCTCATGTTTTAAAAAAGACTAATACAGTGATAAAATATTAAACATAATAGACACTGTTTTATACAGCCTCCCATGCATGTGCGATTGTGCACATCAACACACACACACACACCACTTGGTTCAAATATATTCATACAAAACTTACTTTTAAATTTCCGTTACTATCCTAGGCTAATGATCACAACGTACTAATTTTAAATGACCATAATAGCACATAAGACCCTCATTAGATATTATTGTGTATAATAGCACATAAGACCCTCATTAGATATTATTTATAACAATCCAGACAGCTACTAGACTAAATTTTTCTTCTGATCAATCTGTAAATATGTTCTGAAAGCAATAA
>NW_007841400.1:0-710 GCF_000696425.1 Galeopterus variegatus
CCACACTGAGATACCATCTCACCCCAGTTAGGATGGCTAATATACAAAAGACTGTGAATGAAAAATGCTGGCGAGGTTGCAGAGAAAAAAGAACTCTCATACATTGTCAGTGGGACTGCCAAATGGTGCAGCCTCTATGGAAAATGGTATGGAGGTTCCTCAAACAATTGCAGATAGATCTACCATATGACCCAGCTATCCCACTGCTGGGAATATACCCAGAGGAATGGAAATCATCAAGTTGAAGGTATACCTGTTCCCCAATGTTCATCGCAGCACTCTTTACAATAGCCAAGAGTTGGAAGCAGCCCAAATGCCCATCATCAGATGAGTGGATACGGAAAATATGGTATACCTACACAAGAGAATACTACTATGCTATAAAAAAGAATGAAATACTGCCATTTGCAATGACATGGATGGACCTAGAGAGAATTATATTATGTGAAACGAGTCAGGCACAGAAAGAGAAATATCACATTTTCTCACTTATGTGTGGGATCTAAAAATAAATAAATAAATACACAAAATAAATCGGGGAGTGGGGGAGGGAAGAAGGCATAACAATCACAATTCCTTGAAGTTGATATGACAAGTGAACAGAAAGGACATTTTTGGGAAGGAGGGGGGAGAGGAAGGTGGAAGGGAGGTTTCGGTAATGGGCCACAATAATCATCCACATTGTATATTGACAAAATAAAATAAAATTT
>NW_007841401.1:0-710 GCF_000696425.1 Galeopterus variegatus
GTGCAGTAGTGTATTTGCAGACACCACTAAACTGGTTTAAGATATTCACATTCCCCAGCTCTTGAATTCCTTGAAAGATCTTGACCAATCCAAAGATCTCACAGCCATCAAACCCAAGGACACCAGATCCATCGAGATTAATCAGGTGCAGGACAAGCCGAGTGTCATAAAGGGTCCATGCAATAAGGTCCGGCGTAAAGCCTCTGAACATATCAGTGGTGCTCCCAGAGCCAAAAGCCAGCCAAAGAACCCAGAGTGCCAGTTAGGGGGAGAAGTGGTTGTTTGCAGTGCTGCAGTCAGTAACAGGGCTCTTGTGAATGGGGCCTAGCATCCTGATGCAAACGCCAGAAAGCTGCATTCAGAAGGGTGAGTAAAACTAAGAGCCACGGGCCGGAAGAAAACAAAAGAACCCGAGAGAATCACTCCAGGAAAGGTGAAGAGAGTAAGCAGCCAGGGGACAAAGTCCAGGCAGAGGAGAAGCCAATCATTCGCAGGAAGATGAGGAAGGAAAATCAACCTGACCTTAGCCAAGAGGTTTTTAAAAAGCCTCAAAGCAGCCTAGGCATGCACATGCTGGAGTCTGTGCAGGTGTTTCATGCACTGGGGAGGAAAAATGACAAGAAAGCTAGGCCCTCTTCCTCTCGGGCCTTAGGAAACTCTAGCAACACCAGAGAACCCCAGCCAGCCCGAGCTATCAAACGACAGCTGGA
>NW_007841402.1:0-710 GCF_000696425.1 Galeopterus variegatus
TCTGGATTCCCTTTATTTCTTTCTCTTGCCTGATTGCTCTGGATACTACCTCAAGTACTATATTAAATAGAAGTGGTGAGAGTGGACATCCTTGTCTTGTTCCTGTTCTTAAGGAAAAGGCCTTCAGTTTTTTGTCATTCAGAATGATACTGGTGGTGGGCTTGTCATAAATAGCTTTTATTGTGTTGAGATATTTTCCTTCTATACCTAATTTGGTGAGAGTTTATCATGAAGGGATGTTGAATTTTGTCAAATGCTTTTTCAGCATCTATTGAGATAATCATATAGTCTTTGTCCTTGAGTTTGTTGATGTGGTGTATCTCATTTATTGACTTTCGTATGTTCAACCATCCTTGCATCCCTGGGATGAATCCCACTTGATCATAGTGTATAATTTTTTTAATATGTTGCTGAATCCTGATCGCTAATATTTTGTTGAGGATTTTAGCATCAAGGCTCATCAAGGATATTGGCCTATAATTCTCTTTTTTGTTGTGTCTTTATATGGTTTTGGTATCAGAGTTATGTTAGTCTCATAGAATGAGTTTGGGAGAGTAGCATCTGTTTCAATTCTTCGGAATAGTTTGAGGAGAATTGGTGTTAACTCCTCTTTAAAAGTTTGATAGAATTCAGCTGAGAAACCATCCACACCCGGACTTTTTTTTGTTGGAAGATTGCTAATTACCACTTCAATCTCCTTGCTTGTTATT
>NW_007841403.1:0-710 GCF_000696425.1 Galeopterus variegatus
CCAGTGACGTCGTGATCCTCCCTTCACTCATACGTCAGTTGCTGGCCTTTTCTCTCCATTCCTAGATTAGTTTACCCCGCATTTCCAACCCACTCTTCCTTATCACTGGCCAGGAATCCTCAGGCTTCAAAGCACAGAATCGGTAGGGGTGGGGCAGGCAGTGGAGAAAAGCATTCCAAGGACGAGGATAAGGGGGTGTTGGAACTCACAGTGCACCCACCGCTGGGGACAGCCCCTGCCAAGCCCTGAAGCTGCACACAGAACCCGGGGTAACATTAGTTTTAAATATGGGTAACTTTGAGCAAGTACCCCAAGTTTACCCTCCAAGAACCCAGTCTCTTAAGAAAGCATCTTTATTTGCCTTTCCTCCTCTTCTCTTTGCTTTCAAGCTTAATTTAAAAAAAAAATAATAAAAAGAACCTAAATTTCAAAAGCAAAATGCCAAAAACCCTCTTCCAAAATGAATTGAGAAAACATTAAGCTGATGATGTGTAGATAACAGACACAATCAGCTATTAAGGCTCCATCTCAATCATTACCAGTGATCACACGAATGAGGATTTTTCATGGCCCAGTTAAGAAGCCTTAAATTCACTCATTAAAAATAGGACAACTGGGGCCAGCTCAGTGCGCCGCTTGGGAGTGCGGTGGCGCTCCCGCCGAGGGTTCGCATCCCACATACAGACCGGCCGCTCACTGGCTGAGCGAGG
>NW_007841404.1:0-710 GCF_000696425.1 Galeopterus variegatus
GATCGCTACTGGGGTCACCTGCTGGAACTCAGATGGCTCAGGTAGATAAGGGTGGCAAGGTTACTGAGCAGTCACAGTGTCAGGTGAAGCTAAGGAGACCACTCTGACCTTCCAACCAGCCCTTGAGGGAGGTCCTATTAGCTTCTGTTTTACAGATGAGGAAACTGAGGCCCACGGTATTTTGGCAACAGGCCCAACATAGGAATAAACCCAACAGGTAAGGGTCCCTTAACCAATGTACTAGACTGTATCCTTAGACTGCTGAAAGGGTGACACACCAGGGCTCCACGGGATGTCTGCTGGCCCACAGGAGGAAGGATTCTGGCAGCGAGGGACCCTGAGCAGCACCTAAACAAGGGTCTTCTTAGCTGGCCCTCCGTGACTCTGCTCCTGCTGTTCCCTCTGCTCAGAGATCTTTCCATCGCATTTTCCCATATCTCCGAACTCAACATACGGAGGAACAGTACCTCCTTCTAAATTTCCATGACTGTTCTTTCTGTCCTTTTCTCATGGTGACTTCGCTTTCTACACATTACAAAAAGTGGCTTGCACTAGTGTCTCATCTTCCCTACAAGATGGCAGCTGGTTTGTATGCCCGACCCATGATAAGAGCTCAACACTGAGAGGTGCCAATACCTCCACCGGCTGAAAGAAACACTGAAGGCGACCTCCTGGGTAGGAAGAGTCAGAACAGACTTGCCACTTCACTT
>NW_007841405.1:0-710 GCF_000696425.1 Galeopterus variegatus
GTATATACTTTAAAGATATTATTCACCAAGGAGATCTAATAATCATGAATTTTTGTGTGCCTAAAAATATTCTTTTGAAATATACATTAAGCAAAGATTTTTAGAAATGCAAGGAGAAAGTGACAAAATCTCTGATCAGAGATGAAGACTATAACATACCTCTCTAAAAAAGCAAAAAAATTAAGTGAACAAAAATTAAGTAAAGCAAAGTAGATTTAAATAACAATTAAAAAGCTTGTTTATATATCTTTGTATAGATGTATAATTATACTCCTATGAGTATAAATGTACTGGATATAAATGATGATACTCAATAAATATAAAATGTATATTTTTTTCCAATGAAATATTTTTAAAATTGAGCAATATATTAATCTTCAGATAAATTGCAATCAATTCTAAATCATAAAAATCAGTAGTTGAAATTTCTTGACCATAGAAAAATAAAATTAGAAATTAACCAAAAAAGAAAAGGCTAAAAAGTCTCTTCACTTACATATTAAAAACTGAAACAAGTAGATAAATCTAGAGATCTGCTGTACAACATTATTCCTACAGTCAACAATAATATATTATTGTACACAAGTGTTTGTTAAGAGGGTAGATCTCATGTTGTGTTCTTACCACAATAAAATTTTAAAAATTAAATAAAAAGAAATTGCAAAATGATATGTGTGTAATATTATTTGTATAAATTTGGAAATTCAGAT
>NW_007841406.1:0-710 GCF_000696425.1 Galeopterus variegatus
GGCGCGACACTGAGGGTTGCGATCCGTTGCCGGCCACGAAAAAAGACAAAAAGGGAAAAAATAAATAAATAAATAAATAAAATAAAATAAATGTTTCTTAATGTAGTTCTTCACTGTTTTAAAGATCTCTATAAAGTAGTCATCAGGTTTATCATTGTTATCGATGGAATCACACAGAATAAGAGCCTTTGCCTTGTCTAAGGTCCTTCAGGGTGAGCTACAATGCTTAATCCAGTACTTAGATTGCAGAGAATGATTTTTTCTTAGTTGGAATTTTATCCACCTTGCTACAGAATCAAAGAGGAGAATATGGGCCAAATTTGCACTGATAATTATCAGTAGTGGATGAATTTAAAGTTTTTTAAGTATAAGGAAAGGGCAAATGAATGTCTCTTTACATTGGATATAAATGTAATTTCCCCTCATTATTAAATCGTTTTTTTAAGTTATAGGGAACTCTTCTTTGAAGTCTTTGACTCACTAATGTTGGGATAACAATGGCTGTGATTTATCCTTAAAAACTTAAAGGGAAAGGAAGACAGCTCGAAGTGTTTTCCACTTTCATTCTGCCCTGTGACTTTATTCATCCATTCAAGGGCCTGTGATCTAGGTTTCTATAGAGCATGTATACTGGGGGTCACCACGACCCAGGTCATTCCCCATTAGTGCCTTTACATCAGCACATGGTGTGCCCATTCCAAATCCTCTGA
>NW_007841407.1:0-710 GCF_000696425.1 Galeopterus variegatus
TTGTCCCACAAACATGTTCCATTGAAGACTCTTTTGGCAACACTGACACCCACCAGATTAATTGAGTTGTATCATAAACAGAGTTTGTCTGGTACACCAGATACCAGTAATGACATCTTTGCCTTTGTGAGCTATACTTAGATTTTTTTCTTCTATACTACTGACACCACAAAAATTTTCTATTGTTTACTAGTAATTTTTGTTACTAAACTCAAAGTCAAAATTTAAAACAAGTGTATTTGATTGAATTAGAGTACATGACTTGTTCATGCCTCATAAATAAGGCAGTCAAACATTGTGGAATAACTGTTCTCAGCTCGCATAGCTGAAGCTGGTTTTCATCTCTCATCAAGACTCATAAATTGCTCACACATTCAACCAAGTCCCAAAAGCCCAAGTATTCGTTTCAACTACCAATTGAAAATAATCTCTCCTGTGTTTCCTAGTAAAAGCATTTCTCCCTTGGCCTTAATTTAAAGGAACAGGAAGCAATTTTTTTGCAGATTGAAGATTTTGATAAAATAATAAGTATATTACCCATTCTTCACTTTGATTTTCGGCAATGAATTTAGTCCATATTTTTGAACCCAAGTTTAAATATATTCATTAACAAATTCTCTAATCTTGTTTCTTCCATGTACTTGAATATCCTGTCAAACCACTATGCCACTTGTTAAAGACCACGAATTATCAATTATTATTGACCATCA
>NW_007841408.1:0-710 GCF_000696425.1 Galeopterus variegatus
TACAGCATTGAGGACAGTTACTCTGAGCTGCTTCTTGCCCAATTGTCCTGGTAACCAGATGTGAGCATTTATAATATTGTTGGCAAGGTTAATGGAACAGTTGGTGGTCATGGAAATAAATGATGTTAACTGGACTGGGCTGGGACTATGCCCGTGGTCTTATTCTTATAAACACAATACGCTGACCAACTGTTGTTCATTCAGAGCCAAGTGTGGAGTGAAGCCTTCTCCAGTTTTCCTTTGCCCACTACAACAGACTTGGCTGGAGACCGGCTTTCATGGTTGGTTAAGTTGGTGAAGGTTGGCCAAGTTAGTGTCTCATTGCTGACCTTACCATTACGGCTTACCCTGCCCATGGTGATCATCCCCAGGAAAAATATTCAGAGAACCTTTTGTCTCTTTCACTCTGTTGGTCTACCCTCATGAGGTAGTGTCTCCAAGGTTGGAATTAAACACATTAATTGAAAAGTACATAAGGTGGAATCCACGTTGTGAAATCATCATTTGGGTTAATAAATG
Source organism: Galeopterus variegatus (assembly GCF_000696425.1). Lineage (NCBI taxonomy): Eukaryota > Metazoa > Chordata > Mammalia > Dermoptera > Cynocephalidae > Galeopterus > Galeopterus variegatus. The sequence goes on from NW_007841408.1 coordinate 520, forward strand.
TCTTCTGAAAGATTAATTATGCTTTCTTTAGAGGCAAGGCAGGAATATACACTTTTTCAGTGTCACTGGTCTCCATACTATTTTAAAATATATAAACTACTAGTCTGGCTTTTTAAATGACTAAAGTTTATTTTAATATAACCACATCAAATGTTTTATATATATGTATGCATATGTATATATATATATAT
>NW_007841409.1:0-710 GCF_000696425.1 Galeopterus variegatus
GCTTTGAAAAGAAGAAAAGTGGGAAAATCACAGAAATTATCCACACTAATGGAAGTAGAGGGTTTCGTCTGTGAGTTCTCCCAGGCTGAATTTAAACAATGACATTCTAGAGGCAATAACTTAACCTTGCAGAGCTACGGATGAGTGAAAATGAAATATTGACATTTACGGTCAGTTTTTGTGTGATCTCAAATCACACGGACAGCCTGCCTGCTCAGCATTGCTTCCATGGCAGCAATAGGGAAACATTCTGTCTGGGTATCTTCAAAAATATCTGAACATTATTCCTCCTTTTCCATTTCTTTGTGGCCCTGTTTGTTTTTTGCAGTCTTTTGTTTAGTACAGTGCTAAGTGTACAAGTGAGAATTTGTATTTTCCTCAATAACCCATAAAACACAGTTAAATAAGAGCTGTCTTGCAATATCTCCAGATTTACTTAGTGAGTCACAAAAACAATAAGTGGCACTTCAGTCACTGAACACCCACAGCATTAATCAGAAAAGAGAATCATAACATAAAAGGTCTTTTTCTCCTTCCTAATGTAGTAGAATCACAAGATCAGTGCTGTCAGATGGACAGTGGAGTTTCTGCTCTGGGAGTGGGATTTCCCAGTCCATCTTGGTGACCAGGCTACAAGGAAATGGAACAACTGAAAACAAGTTTCCAACATAGAAGCACACAGAACTTTTGCCACCTTTAAGATACTCTTT
>NW_007841410.1:0-710 GCF_000696425.1 Galeopterus variegatus
ATGCACACTGCAAGGGTACTTCAAAAAATTCATGGAAAGATTCATGTTATCTTTTAATTATATTTTTTCACAAACTTTTTGAAATACCTTCATTCTAGGAATTGGCTGCAAACTTCCTGATGACCTCCCTTTCAGCAACACTTAGACATCAACACTCTGAGAAGAAAAAGATCTCCCAACCTCAGTTAAAGTAGACCCCCCAAAAATATATGCATGACACCTAATATCACAAGAGTCACAAATGTCACAAGAGAAAAAATACATGCTTACAATCTTCCTTTTTAATTTCCATGAACTCTTGAATCATTGTTAGTTTTTTATTATGAAAAGTTTTAATTCTAATCCCCAGTTTCTTAAAGACTTTTAAGTAAGTATAGGAATTCAATCTCTCTATTATACCAATCTCACTTTTTCAAAAAACAATCTAAATACGAAAAATATCACCAAATTAGCATCAAGAATCAACATAGGATTTAGAAAGCATTACCCCAAAGATAAGTAAACCATTTTGATAGGTAGCATTTTTTTCACAATGCTGCTTCATTTCCACAAGACCCTATTCTTTTTTAAAACAAAAAATCTTTTATTTCCTTTATAAGCATTTTGTAAATTTCAGCATTCAGTTATTTTGAATGTTTTGTCAGATTTATGTCTAATAATTTTATTATCATTTCTATATAATAGCAACAAATATGCTAAAATAAAAATTA
>NW_007841411.1:0-710 GCF_000696425.1 Galeopterus variegatus
GGCTCAGGGTGAAGAGAAGGCCCCAGACCCACAAAGGCAGCAGGACACACGCGAGCGTCCATGCTGTGCCTGGGCTGTGGCCGTTCCCCGCCCTGCCCCACTGTAGCCTCACGGGGGACGTGCCACCTTCCAGGTGAGGAGACGGAGGCACGAGCGCAGCTGCGTGGTGGGGAGGAGGGACTTGGCCCCGCCGGCGCCCCTGTCGCCTTTCCCTGGACGGTGGTCCCGGAGCCCCCTCCCACTCTGGGGCAGGGGGACGTACGAAGCAGATGCCAGCGCTGCGACGGGGCACCCACGTGCACACGTTCTGCGGCCGGCACGGGAAGGTGACCACGGTGACATTGAGCTCCTGCAGGACCCGGGACACTGCGGCGTGGGTGCCCAGGCGCCCCCAGCCCATGGCCAGGCACTGGGTGCCGTGGGGCAGCTGCTGATTCTGCTGCGGCAGCTGGGCCACTGCGACCTCAGCGCGGAGGGTGGCTGCGCGGTCCAGCTGGAACCTGGTCCAGCTGGAACGGGGCATGGGCAGCGGTGAGACCCTGTCCCCAGGACCCTGAGGCCACCCCATCTTCGAGCCCCCCCACCTCCTGACCCCTCCCACCATACCAGCGCCTCAAAGGGCCTCCCTGGGGCCTCTGCACGTGCCGTAAGCTCTGTCTGGACCCCACGGGCCTCCCCTTTGTGGCATTTGTCACTCATGATCACATTCA
>NW_007841412.1:0-710 GCF_000696425.1 Galeopterus variegatus
ACTGTCACTCTCTCTCCCTCCCTCTCTCTCCACTATCACTCTCTTCTCTGTCTCTTTGTCTATCCACTTTCTCCCTCTCTCCTCTCTTTTTCCAATCTCTCTCGCTCCTCTCTTTCTCTCTCCACTTTCATTTCCTCTCTCCTCTCTCTCTCTCTCGCTCTCTCCCTCCCTCTCTCACCACTCTCGTTTCTCTCTCTCCCCTCTCACTCTCTCACCCTACCTCCCCCCCTCTCTTCTCTCTCTCTCCTCTCTTAATCTCTCTCCACTTTCTCTCTCTCCCTCCCTCTCTCACCACTCTCCTCTCTCTCTCCCCTCTCACTCTCTCTCCCTACCTCCCTCTCTCTCTCTGTCTCTCTACACTCTCTGCCTCCCTCCCTCACCCTCCACTCTCTCTCTCCTCTCTTTACGTTTCCTCTTTCTCTCTTCTCTCTCTCACTCCCTCTCTATCCACTCTACTCTCTCTCCCTCCCTCTCTCTACAATCTCTCTCTCCACTCTCACTCTCCCACCCTCTCTCTCCATTCTCTCTCCTCTCTATCTCTCTCCTCTGTCTCTCTCTCTACCCTCTTTCTGTCCTAATTCGCTCCACTCTCTCACTCTCCTCTCTCTCCCTCTTTCCCTCTCTCTCCTCTCTCTCACTCTCCTCACTCTCTCTCCACTCTCTCTCTACTCTCTCTCTCCACTCTCTCTCTCCTCCCTCTCTCACTCCCT
>NW_007841413.1:0-710 GCF_000696425.1 Galeopterus variegatus
TTCTCTTTTTCTTCATTGAAGTGTCATCCAGTGAAAGATAAAATTCTTTTTTAATCGAGCAACAATGTGTAGATTATTACATGTAACAAAATAGTTTGATGTTTATAGAGCTATGGTGATGAACGGTGCCAAAGAATTCAACTTTCATGAAAAAGCTATATTTTAATTTTAATCCAACTTATCCTCATTCTTCTACTACCCTTGAAGTATGGTGAATCTATCTTTAATTAAGCTTAGAAATAAGCTGTTGAACTATGACTGCTAAAATACTTGGCAAAACTGAAACATATAAGCAGTAGCTTTGTAAAAATTCCAAACAATTATCTATATTGACTCTGGGTTTCAAAATTATTTTTTATTATTGAAACATAATTAATTATGCATACTTGCCAGGTACAAAATTGAATATGAATACTTGTGAACAGTATGTGATGTTCAAATCAGGATAATTAGCATATTCATCATTACAAAAGGTAATCATTCTTTGTGTCCACTAACCAGTTTCTTGCTTAACCCCTTCCCCCTTTCCCACCTCTAGTAACTACTGTTCTGTTCTCTCCTTCTGAAAGTTCTGTGTATTATTGTGATTGTTCTTCTTTCTGTCTTTCTTTCTTTCTTCCTTTAATTATTTTTTAGCTCCCACATATGAGTGAGGACATGCAGTATTTCCCTTTCTGTGCTTTGCTTATTTCACTTAATTTTCTCCAAGC
>NW_007841414.1:0-710 GCF_000696425.1 Galeopterus variegatus
TTCCAGAAAATTCCAATGTTCGGCCCAAACTGAGAACATTTGCCATCAAAGATCAGTGGTTGTCAAAGTGTGGTCCTCAGACCAGCAGTGTCAGCATCACCTAAGACCAGGTCAGAGATGCAAATTTTGGGGTCCTCTATCTTCTTAGCAATACTGTTTTAAAGAATTGGCTATGCTTCATTAAAGCAGAAAGTAGAATGGTGGTTGCCAGGGGCTGGGTCAGGGGAAAATGGGGAGTTGTTTTTCAGTAGATAGAGTTTCAGTTTGATGAGATGGAAAGTTCTGGAGATCTACTTCACAATAATGTGAATCTATTTAACACTACGGAGCTGTACACTTAAAAATGGTTAAGATGGTGAACTGTTTGTTATTTTCTTTTTTACAACAGTTAAAAATTTAAAGAGAAAGAAATACACAGTAAAAATGTCCTACTGCACAGTCTTCAGTAGTTTTATTTTATGCTCATTCTCTTTTCAATGCTCTTCAGTCACTCTTTTTCTTGGCCAGCTTACTAAAACTACTTTGCCAGGTTTGCCAGTGATCTCTACATGCCAAATGCCACAGAAAGTCCTGCTCTCATCTTGCTGGAATGATCAGCAGCATTTGATTGGTTGATTACCTTCTCGTTTTCCTTGCCTTGAATGTCTTGGTGTTTCTCCTCCCCAAATATCTCTTCTTTCTCAGTCCTCTGTGCCTCCCTGATTTCTAAA
>NW_007841415.1:0-710 GCF_000696425.1 Galeopterus variegatus
GAAGACAGTCTGATAATCGAGAGCCAGAATAGTAACAATTGGAAGGAAGGAAGGAAGGGAAGGAGGGAGGTAGGGAGGGAAGGAGGGAGGAAAGAGTCCACCTTGAGCTGATTACAAATCTACACCACACTCTGCACTTTCCCCAGTGCATGAAGAGAGAAACAAAAACTACTTACTGAGGCTCTTAAGGACCCACTACAAACTCCGACAATATTCCCCTTTATGCTCCCCACACACCCCTGGGTTCCAGCCCACCCGAGCTGCTTGCCCTTCTCCATTCAGCCCTCTTAGGTGAGTGCCCATTAGAAAGTAAACTCTGAGTCGAGTGGCCCATACATACACCAAGAGTTCCATGAAAGTTTGAGTTCCATGAAAGTTTGTTGACTGAATAAAAGACCTTGCACATGGGCTCCCCTGGCACTGCCTACCCTGCTTCTGAAAAAAACACCACCTTTGTGTCAGGTGCTCCGTGGGTCTGTGCTGGGCACTTTCCTTAGACGCCTAGCCTCAGAGATGTAAGGTCACTGGTCAAGGTCACATAACTTGAGAGATACAAAATGTGCATATCAACCCACAGGACTCATTGTCCGAGTCCCTGCCTCCCATCATATCCAGTGTCCAAATTCTCGCCATTCTTTGAGGTCCAGTTCAAATGCCACCACTTCCCAAGAGCCTTCCATGATCACCACGTCCTTGGCCATAACAACTGC
>NW_007841416.1:0-710 GCF_000696425.1 Galeopterus variegatus
GGTTTTGGCTGGTGGGGACAGTTGGCTGGGGGATGGGCCCATGGGTGCAGTTGGGTGGGGCTGGGCCCATGGGGGCCATTGGTGGGACTGGGCCTTGGTGGGGGGTTGGGCTTGTGGGGACAGTTGGCTGGGGGCTGGGCCCTTGAAAGCAGTTGTTGGGGGCTGGGCCCACAGGCAAGTTGGGTGGGGTCTGGGGCCATAGGTGCAGTGGAGTAGGCCTAGGTCTGTGGGTATACTTTTGGGGGTGCTTGGCCCATGGGGGTACCTTGGAGGTGGCCAGTCCCGTGGGGGACTTTGGTGGGCACTGGGCCCATGGTTGCATTTGGGGGAGGGCTAGGCCAGAGGATTCTGTGCCCATGGGTGCAATTGGGTGGGGGCTGGGTCCATGGGTTTACTTTGGGGAATGTTGTGCCTGTGGGGGTACTTTGGGAGGGGCTGGGCCCATGGGATTTCTTTGGCGTGGGCTAGGTCCGATGGTGCTGGGCCCATGGGTGCAGTTTGTTGGGGGCTGGGTACTGGGTGCAGCTTGGTGTGGGCTGGGTTTGTGGATGCACTTTGATGGGGGCTAGGCCCATGGGTACACTTTGGTGGGGGCTGGAAATGTGGCTGCAGTTGTTAGGGCCTAGATTTTTGCATGCAGTTGGGTGGGATGGGGCCCGTGGGTTCACTTTGTTGGGGGCTTGTCCCATGAGTGCAGCTGGTGGGAGGTG
>NW_007841417.1:0-710 GCF_000696425.1 Galeopterus variegatus
TTTTTCTTCAATTAGTCCAGAGAGCTCTTCAGCAAGCTTTCTCTCTCTTCTTACATAAAGCTGGCTTCTCACCAATCGAACACTTCTCCACAAAAACAAGAGAATCAAAAATGCAGTAAGAGCCACACATGTCACCAGTTCCCACGGAAAACCAGGGCCCGGTCTCAGGTCTTCAGGCAATGCTCCCACAGTCCTGCACCGCTTTCCCAGGACCAGCCCCAAGTATGGCTGACGGGCAGCCCCGGGCACCCCCATGGCGCCGAGGCTGCTATGGCTGTGGCCGCGGTAGCCACGGCCTGGCCAGGCCACAACCAGCAGCTGAGACAGCTCTGCGATCTGTCGGGAACGCGAAACGGCCCCGGCGACAGCAGCAGACACAGCGCAGCCGGCCATGCGGGGAGCCGGGGAGCACTGGTGCCCACCGGCCTCAGGCGTCCCCCACGCGAACCGTGGTAACGAGGCCCCTTTGTGACATCACTTCCGCCACGCGGTTCCGAGCCTGCCCCCGCACAAGCCTGTGACACGCGCTGTCCTCGCCACCCCACACCTCAGCTCGGTTTCGGCCCGGCCACCACCGGATTTGAATCCATGTTTATAATGTGTAATGATCAAGTCTGGGTAATCAGCGTACTCATCACCCAAATATTTTTCATTTCTTTGTGTTGAGAAAACTCAAAATCCTCTCTTTTAGCTATTTGAAATCATCTAAT
>NW_007841418.1:0-710 GCF_000696425.1 Galeopterus variegatus
AGTTCAGATCTCTAGTGTTGGGGGCAAGGCCTCCTCAGACTTCCACCCCATCATCTTTCTCACCATGCCTGGAGCAGAGGCATCAGTGATGACCAACCTGATGGGTTTTCCTCTCTCAGTAGCAGTGTCCTTGTTACTCAGAACCACCCCTACACCCTCCCCTCCCACAAGTTCTGAGGCTAGCCCGGCTAGGCGTCCAACCCACTCTCTCCTTTTCCCACCCCTGAGGTTCAAGGGCATTTCCAGGGCCCGATTCTCACCCTGCTCTTGTCCCTAACAGCTGTCCCCAGTGCAGAACTTGCTGCCAAGACCCTGCCCGGCTTTAACACGTGACTTCTGGGTCTACACTCCCCCAACAGCTTTCAGGTGCCCGCTCGACACTTCCTCTTGGGCCTCCCGCATCTCCACATACATTTTCTTTCCTGCACTTCAGCAAACAAAAGAAAGCTATGCACGAGACCTGGAGAGGGGAGGCGACCTCTGTGTTTTCTCTTTACTTCTGGCCCAGGATGGAAACAAAGGTGTCCAAGTTGGGATCTGTGTATTAGGGAGGACGGCCCTGATTCACCGCGAGGACAGGAGGCTCCCATCTCCTGCTGGGCACAAACCCAAATGTCATTGCCATTGTCGTCATCAGAGACCAGTACACGATCCCTGTAAACTATTTCAGAAAGAACAATCTCAAACAGAAAAAAACTGCCATAATCCCA
>NW_007841419.1:0-710 GCF_000696425.1 Galeopterus variegatus
AGATAGAGGGAATGTGGAGAGACTGCTAAAGGGTACCAAGCTTTTTTTAAGGGTGACACAATATTCTGGAATAAGATAGTGGTGATGGTTGCATAACTCTGTGAATATACTAAAAACCACTGAATCGGGGCGATCCCGTGGCTCACTCGGGAGAGTGTGGTGCTTATAGCACCAAGGCCATGGGCTCGGTTCATTATGAAAAACAAACAAACAAACAAACTAACTAACTAACAAAAAACCTCCACTGAATTGTACACTTAATAGGGGTGAATTTGATGGTATATAGATTATATTTCAACTGATATTTTTAAAATTAGTCTGGGAATGGCTGGTTAGCTCGCTTGGTCGAGAGTGGTGCTAAGTACACCAAGGTCAAGTATTTGGATCCCCATACTTTTTTTTTTTTTTATGCCCAGCTTCAAAAAGAAAAAAAAAAAAAAATTACACTCTGCAAATGCTGGTAAGTTTGCAATAAAAGCTATACACTCCTGTTGCTAGTGCCAGTTTAAATCAGCACACCTGATTTCAATGCACGAATTTCCCTATACAACAATGTGGAGCTATCTTCCTCAGGTTGAAGCTTTCCTTCTTCCATCCTTCAGTAAGAAACACACAGGAATAGGTGTAGCCTGATTTACAATGCATATGGGAGTTGATTCAAAGAATTTTCAGCCCCCAGAACTTGATGTATCATGGGAATTATAAAAACC
>NW_007841420.1:0-710 GCF_000696425.1 Galeopterus variegatus
TTCTGGAGGCTGGGAAGCTCAAGATCAAGGGGCCATCATCTGCCAAGGGCCTTCTTGTGGCATCTTCCCATGGCAGAAGGGCAAAGAGAAAGTGAGAGCGAGAGAGAGAGAGAGAGAGAGAGAGCGCAAAAGGACACACCAAACTCATCTTTTTATAACAAACCCACTCTCACAATAATGACCTTAATCGATTCATGAGGGTGGATCCTTCATAGCCTAATCACCTCTTAAAGGTCCCACCTTTCAACATTGTTGCACTGGGGATGAAGCTTCCAGCACATGTTTCTTGGGGGATACATTAAAACCACAGCAGAGATGTCCAGTAAATATGTACTGAATTGATGAATATCCACCAAGTTCCTTCTACTTTCCAATATTTTCCATAATTCTTTCAGCTATTGGGCCAATGAAAAAAATTACAGTGACAAGCATTCATTCAGCACCTGCTGTGTCAGGATGTGTGACATGCACCTCGCATGCCCTACCTCATTTTCCTCTTGCTAGCATTGGCTCTGATTACAATTTAACTATTAAAAAGACTCCTGTTCCCTTCAGAGGATATTGATTGCCCGGCCTCAGTTTCCGCAGTCTCTGTTGGCTTTGACTTTGGCATCACTCACTTTTCAAGCCCAGCTTTGGACTTCTCAGCACATGCTGTTACACACTCCTCTGCGTAGCTTCTTCAGACAACACACCTCAGGCATCTTCCA
>NW_007841421.1:0-710 GCF_000696425.1 Galeopterus variegatus
GACCAATATCTGATAAGAAGATGTAAAGCTAGCAAGTAAGATACATATTTGTTGGAACTGAGAAGAGCTTATTCATAGACGGTACTGAAAAGTGTCACCACAACTTAATCAGAAAAAACACAACTGGAAATTTCCCTGATAGGAATAAAAAAGTGATATACAACCATCTGTAATGAAAACAATTGCTTGTGTCAATAATTTGGATTCATTCCTTTACTCTGTATTTTGATGTACTATCTCCACATTAAATGAAAGTTTCTACTGTTATTTAATGTGTCCTCAAACTAACACTTTGGCATACAAGATAGATAGTATTTATTAGTTAAGGTAGCTTGTCTTTTATTTGTTGATGTCTGCTTATTTTACTAACTCATAAATTATTTTAACTATGTGTATCAGTTTCCTATTGCTGTTGTAACAAATTACCACAAATTTAGAGGCTTAAAACAGACACAAATTTATTATACTACAATTCTGGAGATCAGAGGTTCAAAATGGATCATCAGGGCTGCATTCCTCCTGGAGATGCTAGGGGAAATCTGGTTCCTTGCCTTTTCCAGCTTCTAGAGGTCACCTGCATTCCTTGAATGGTGGTCCCTTCCTCCATCTTCAAAGTCAACAGTGTAGCACCTTCCAGTCTCTCTCTGTGCTTCTAGTGTCACCTCACCTTTACTGATTGATACTCTTGCTTCCTTCTTATAAGAGCTCTT
>NW_007841422.1:0-710 GCF_000696425.1 Galeopterus variegatus
AAAAAAAAAATTAACAATTGTATTGATGGTGCCATATATTCTATTCACTGTTGATTCCTCCATATATTCTAGTCAAAGAGAAAGTTCCATGGAGAGAGGAGATGGGAATCTGATTTTTTTTTTAACCCATCTCAGACCCTGTGCATGTCTATAGACTGAGCAATTTGTTAGCAGAGGGCAAGTCCAGTGTCTAAAAGCAAATACATTTGTGCAATATGGCAGCCTGTAAACACAATTAGCTACTTCATCTAGTGCTACACACACACACACACACACACACACACACATGCAGCCATCTGTTCCAATGCTTGAGGAAAGAACTAGTTCTGTTGCCCTTACTGAGTGACGCTCTGTCGGCCCCTGAGGTGGTGCCTTCCCAAAGGCTTTTCAAGGGTAGCTTTGGCCATGCACAGTTTCCATCTTATACACGATCTAAGGAGCCCGTCACCAGTGTAGTACACCTGCCTCACTAGCTAGTTGTGAGCTTAAATAAGGTAGCATTTAGTCCTAGGCCCAGCACCTGGGAAGTGATCCATAAATGTGAGCTGGTATTAGCCTCACCTCAGAGGGTGCTGGGGACATCAGCTGAGGTAGTCTAGGCCAAGTGCTCCTTACAGGTCTGGTACCTAAGAGCTCTGGATAACCGATCATGCTCTATAGAGCAAGGCCCTGCTGTTCAAAAGCTCTGCCACTAGCAAGAGAGGTCACTT
>NW_007841423.1:0-710 GCF_000696425.1 Galeopterus variegatus
GTACTATGGTGTATGAAATTATCACAATATCACATTTTGTTATCCTATAATATTATGAAAATACGAAAATTTGAGACATCAAAGGAAAAAACTTGATTTAACAGTCAGGAGACCAAGGACCAGTTTCGGGCTTCATTATTTAATTTTTGCTAGCTGTGTTACTTAACTCCCTCTTGCCCCAATTTTTTATTTTTCCCTGAAAATAGAAATTAGCTGTAATATCTATCTTGGAGGTATCTTGATAGAATAAAAACAGGATGTTTAGCAGAAGCATACTATTCTTGGAAAAGAAAATAGTAGAAGGTATTAAAACCTAAGTACAGTTTTAGAAGACACATACAAAAAGTAAGGCTTAGTATTTGCCAAAATATTTGGGTCTAGATACCAAAAAATCTCTATTCTTTTTTTAACCTTTGTGTAGGCTGGAGACACTATGAGTTGCCTACCCAAGAGCTTACTGCCCCCCTCTATTTTTTTCCTCCTGATAGAGAATTGCTTCACAGAATTGAGGTTAAAAATATTACTTGTTTTCCCAATCTCTCTGGCAGCTAGTAATGGTCACATAAGTTCTGGCCAACGAGACATATGGATAAATTTTCCAGTTGACTTCTGTGAAGGACTTTTCCTCTCTTAAAAACAAAACTGAAAAAAAACCCCAAAAGAAAAACAAACAAACAAATACGAAAAGGAGATATGTAAGGAGAATCTTC
>NW_007841424.1:0-710 GCF_000696425.1 Galeopterus variegatus
CAAATTTACATGTATACTGAAAAGTTTCCCCATTTCAAGTTATTTTCAATCATAAATATATGAGATCTGACTTTTTCACTCATATTTGAGTTAGCATAAATTTGGTATGTGAATATTTTTCTTGGTTTAATTTTAAAAGTCTAATGCCTGTAATATATAAGACAGAAATATAACAACCAAAAAAAACCCATAAAGTATATTGCTATTATCCTTAACAATTAAATTTGTAGATGTAATAATTGCTTTTTAGAGAAGTATGTCATATATTAGTTTCAGGGAAGCAATTTTTTCAAGACTATTTTTGATTTGAAAACATAATGGTGGGGATGGGGAGGAAGAATAATTAACATATAGTCATCCCCAAGCTGCAGCAGCAATAGAGAATGTGGCAGGATGGTGGGGATCAATGAGACTCCTAGCTGCAAGCACACATCAGGCAGCTTCCTAGCACTGTGCAAAGCACTGCATCATCTGCTTCTCTGTTTCTACAGGACAGAGAACAGCACAAAACACACATACAGAAAATCAAAGTGGCAGGACAGTAACAAACTGAACCATTCCTTTGATTCTGTTTTATGTTTTCACTTTAATTATGAACTATTACAAATATATAGAAAACCACAGAGAATAATAGAACAATACTGTTATAGTCATCATTCAAATTTAACAAATGTTATTTTTTGGCCATATTTTCTTTAGATTTTTTTTTT
>NW_007841425.1:0-710 GCF_000696425.1 Galeopterus variegatus
TAAAATTAGAAAACAATAACAAATGAAATTCTGGAAACTATACAAACACATGGAAATTAAAAAGCATTCTACTAAATGACATATGGGTCCAAGAAGAAATCAAACAGGAAATCAAAAACTTTATTGAAACTAATGAAAATAATGATACATCATACCAAAGCCTGTGGGATATGGCAAAAGTAGTACTTAGGGAGAAATTTATCACATTAAATGCTTACTTCAGAAGAATGGAACAATGGCAAGTGAACAACCTAACACTTCACCTTAAAGAACTAGAAAAACAAGAACAATCCAAACCCAAAGTTAGCAGAAAGAAATAAATCATTAAGATTAGAGCAGAAATTAATGAAATTGAAACCCAAACAACAATACAAAAGATCAATGAATCAAAAAGTTGGTTTTTTGTAAAGGTAAATAAAATTGACAAACCATTAGCATGGCTAACTAAAAAAAGAAGAGAGAAGATCCAAATAACAAAAATTAGAAATGTAAAAGGTGATATTACAACTGATACATCTGAAATACAAGGAATCATTCGCAACTACTATAAAAAAAACTATATGCTAACAAATTTGAAAATCTGTAGGAAATGGATGAATTTCTGGACATACAGATGCTACAAAAACTGAGCCAAGAAAATGTAGAAAAACTGAACAGACCAATAAAAATAAAAGAGATTGAAGCTGTTATCAGAAGGCTCCCAACAAAGA
>NW_007841426.1:0-710 GCF_000696425.1 Galeopterus variegatus
TTTGATTTAACATCCCTTTACATTCTTAAGAATGAGGACCACAGAGAGATTTTGATTTATAAGGGTTATATCTATCAATACTTTCTATGTTAGGAATTACTGCCTTAGAATATCTTATTTATTAATTTAAAAAGTACAGTAAACTCACAACATGATTATGAAAATAACAGCTTTTATGAGAAAATATTTCCAAAAACAAACAATGTGATGCGTGGCAATGTTTTACATTTTTGCAAACCTATTTAATTCCTGAGTTTTTAGAAGTAAAACAGCTGGATTTTCATACCGGTTTCTACATACTATCTGTTTTGATATATTGTTTTGGTTAAAGCAATGAAGAAAATTCAGCCTCCCTCAGTTGTTAGTTGGAAAAGAAATAGTTACTTTAATAGCCTTTCAAGATAATTTTGGATAATCTCCCTTAATACTACACCAAAATTCTACAGGTGGTAGTTTCTTAAAGATTAATCGCAATAAAGAATCTGAAGCTGTGTCAGTGTACTTTTTGGACTCTATTACATTAAAATCCTTTGGCCTATCTTTAACTTTAAATGGATCTTTTTGACCTGTTCATAGTTTTGTGACATCATGCATTGCTTGTTTGGAAAACATTAAATAGTTGAATTTTGCAGATGTTTCAAATATTGAAACATTTGACTAGACAATATTTTTAAAAATCACATTTGTCAGTGTCACCTCTTGTCTCATCA
>NW_007841427.1:0-710 GCF_000696425.1 Galeopterus variegatus
AAGTAACACAAGATAAAATTAGACCCAAGAAACAGGGAGGAGTCCAGGAGAAATCTCATTTTGGTGGCTTGTGTCACTGGTTGGGTGGTGGTGATAACACATATAACAGAAGAAGGGGAAGTGGTTTTAAATTTAGATTTGTTGATGTAGAGGTGATTTTTTTTTCCTGTCAGGTGGCTGGTGCAGAGATCTGATCCCTTGACCTTGATGTTAAAACACCATGATCTAAACAACTGAGCTAACAAGCCAGTCCCTTGAGGTGCCTTTTGAATAGCTACAATTGAGCATTCAACAGAGTTCAACATATGATCAAAGACTAGGGAAGAAGTACAACCTGGAGAGAAAGAGTAGTGCAAAATACAGAGGACTGAATCAGTGAAAAAGATTTTCACATGAGAAGAACAGGGCCCAGGATGAAGCACTTTGATAAGCTATGCTATAAAGAAGAAAGCAGAAGAATTCAGGAGAAAAGGGCAAAAACCATCAGTGAAGTCATGAGAGAAACCAATAAAATAACACAGAGGAATTTCCAGGAGAATATCATGAACAGTAGTTCAAAATGTAGCAGAAGACTCAGGTTAGAAAGACTAGAGAATAGTCATTGGATTTGACTATAATTTAGTTTGTAATTCTACATTTTGCCTATGAATCTAGTACAGTCTTCCAAAGCCATCTAGAACTAAATTTTTTTTTAGAAACTTTATAAAAAG
>NW_007841427.1:6324-6624 GCF_000696425.1 Galeopterus variegatus
TCATCTCCAGGTGTCTTGAAACACCATGCCATTCCTTCAAACACAGGACTAATCAATATGGCATAACAAGTTTTCAAACTGTTGAACAAGACTAATCCCAATGCCACAAAGTCTTGTTGGCTTTGTTATGATGTTTCCCCTCCTTATCATGAAGGTGTTGCTTTTGTGGGACCAGTCAACACATCCCAAAGCCCCACAAACTGTCGTTGGAGTCCTGCCAAAACAAAATTAACTTTATGTTCCTTGACAGGTCAAGGCCTTTGTGTGGGCACTATTCCCACCTCCTTTTCTGGTTTATGT
>NW_007841428.1:0-710 GCF_000696425.1 Galeopterus variegatus
AGAGACTCAGCTGCCAGGGTTTTCTATGGGGGGCTGGCCACATAGGCAATCCCTGGCATCTGCCAAGATTTCAGACTCCCAGGAGGAAAGCAGGTCTTCAGCATAAACCGTATTATTTGCATAAAAGGTTTAGGCACAGCAAGAAAGGAACCCTATTAGAGATAGGAACCCTCCCCAAATCCAACTTCCCAGATACCAGCCAAGGGCCAACCTTACAAACAGGGCTTTCTAAGGATAAGGGCTTTGGGGCCTGCTGGGTTATCATGTTCCTACAGAGTCCATCCCTAGGCCCTTGGACAGGCATCTTACAACAAAATTGTTATCAGAGGACCCTGTGAAAAAGGATGAGACTGAACTGCAGCGTTCATCTTGGTTATGTCTTTAGGAGTCCTGGACTTAGCCAGTTAAAGCAAATCCCACTAGCCATAGAGGTCTTAGAAAGCCAGGTAATTTCTTCAGCTTCTTAATTGTTCTTTTTTCCCCTTTGTATCATTATTTCTTACCAAATGAAGCCATCAAGTCCTGCACAGAACAGCTCAGGCCAGTAAGTTAAACTGTTCAGAAAGTCTTCCAGGGATGAGAGGGTGTCTGAGCGTCAGGGCACATACAAATAACTCCCACCCCAGAGGGCACATGCAGTCCCCTGAAACACAGAGTGTACAAGGCTGGGGCACCCCAAGTAGGACATAGAGGGGTCAGGCAGTCGAGCT
>NW_007841429.1:0-710 GCF_000696425.1 Galeopterus variegatus
CTGCTCTCTCAGCATTTTTCAAGATACGATATTGTTATTAACTATAGTCACCATGTTATGCCACAGATCTCTTGAACTCGTTTCTCCCATGTAACTGTAATTTCATATCCTTTGACCAACCCCGTGGAGGCAGAAAATTTCTGACCTTAATTTATTTCTATCCATAATTTTTTAAGCCCCAAACTGTAGAACTTACCTCTGTTTAAAATATTTCATTATTTGAAAGTCATGTTGACCCTACTCACAGCATGCTGTGAGCATCAATAAAGCAATGATAGTGTTTACAATTATGATAGCTATTTTTATTTGAGTGTTTACTATGTGCAAAGTGCTTTTTACTCTTCCTGTTATTTCTCACTACAGTCCTATAAGTGCAATAATAGTGATATCACCATTTTGTAAATTAGGAAACTAAGGAACGGAGAGGTTAATTATATTGTTGAAGTTTAATTAGCTAAATTTGGCTGAATGAGATTTCAAATCTAAGCCTGTCGTACCCAAACCTTTGGTGCTTTGCCAAATCCTGCTCTGCGTCCCCTTTATATAAACAAACAAGTTTATTTCTTACATCTCTCTTTAATTTCTTATGTTGTCTTTGAAATCCTCTTCCTGAAACCCTTTGACCTACTTTTTCAATTTTTATTGTTTGTATCATTTTTGAACTAATTTGCAGGTGGACTTGCTTTCACGGACAGTCCAGGCTAAAAATG
>NW_007841430.1:0-710 GCF_000696425.1 Galeopterus variegatus
GAAACTGTTCACCCCTTATTTTTTAAACATGTGTTTTCTTCCATTTGAACTTTAGTTTCTAGGCCTCAAATAGAGACTGTTAATGTACCCTTAAAATAAAAAAATTAAAAACACAGAATTTTAGAGAAGCAGTGCATAAGACTATAAGGACAGTTCATTAAATGTGCATAACTGGTGTTGGTTTTTCATCTTAGCTCTCTTCTCCCCTCATTGGGCACATGCGCTTTCATTAACATTCAGGGAGCAGCATCCGCGCATTAAGGGAGAGAAAGTTCTTCCAGAGTAATGAGGCCAGAAGAGTGTGACAGCATCATCACTTCTTCTGGCTTTGCACCTACATTCACTAATGCTCTGCCACCTCCAGATATGCCTTCTCAACCTTTGCTTTCTAAACACAGATGTATAAAGTCATTCTTTGTTATTTTATAGCCATTGCTACTGTAATTTTACAGAAAGCTAAACATACTGAAATGTGTATTTTATAATGAAAGGAATGATTTAAATGATTTTCTTTAATCTGCTAGCTTTCATGATTGGAAATTTATTGAATTTTGCCAATGAATTTGCTAAGGACTATTAAAGAGCTAACGGAAGAAGGTCCCTGCTGTGTTTGTGCTTATAATTTAAAGAAACAAAGCTAATGATAAAATAAGCATAATAATTTGCATTTGTTTAGTTTTTATGGTTTACAAATTGCTTTCACATTCTTT
>NW_007841431.1:0-710 GCF_000696425.1 Galeopterus variegatus
CTGAGGGTTGCAGTCCATTGCCAGACACGAAAAAAGACAAAAAGGAAAAAAAAAAAAAAGAAAATTTGACCTATACAATGGAAACCATAAGAGAAGAAAAAGGAAAAAGAAAAGAAATGTATGGGCCAGCCCCGTGGCGCACTCGGGAGAGTGCGGCGCTTGGGCGCGCAGCGGCACTCCCGCTGTGGGTTCGGATCCTATATAGGGATGGCCGGTGCGCTCACTGGCTGAGCGTGGTGTGGATGACACCAAGCCAAGGGTTGCGATCCCCTTACCAGTCACAAAAAAGACAAAAAAAAAAGAAAGAAAAGAAAAGAAATGTAGAGTGAAAGGAGAATATAAAATAATGTGGCAGAAAAGCCATCAGTCATTCCAGACCCAGCAGCACTGGTCACTTCAAGGAATGTAGTGTTCAGTATGTTGGCACACCTGTAACCCATTTGTGGCTTCCCAGGGCTCATCGGTAGTAGGTTGGGAAAATTGACCTTGAGTGTATCTTTATTTCCAATCCAAGTCCATCTTCTTAATTTATATTTTCCCTCCAATAATCTTTTCTTTCTTAGGATGATTGACAAACGAAATATCAAAAAAATAATAATACTATGGCAGAAATAACTCCTCATTTAATAGTATTACAATACACATAAGAGGATTTAGCTTACCAATTAAAACTATGAGGCTCTTTCTAAAATTAAAACACTGTGGTACTG
>NW_007841432.1:0-710 GCF_000696425.1 Galeopterus variegatus
CTCCCTCCAGCCCTTTTATGAAGACCCTAATCCCATCCATGAGGGCAGAGCCCTCACGACTTAATCACCCCTTAAAGGACCCACCTTTTAATACTATTACGTTGGTGATTAAGTTTCAACATCTGAACTTTGGAGGGAAATCATCACTCAAACCATAGCAGTGTGTATGTGGGTGTGTATACTATTTATAATACATACACATTTTTTCCATGGCATATATACAATTCAGTTCCTGATTTTTAAATAACTTTAGTTTACATGTATAGTCATTTAACAAATATGTATTGAATTGGTACTATATTCGAGGTGCTGCTCTAGGCACTGGGTGAATAAAAGCTTTTGCCTTCAAGGAATGTACATTTGAAAATAAGAGATAGAAAATAAATAAAGGAAAAAGTGAATACATGCCATGGCAGATGACAATCAATGACACAAAGAGTAGGTAAAGCAGTGGAAGGAGAGAGAGATTGGTGGGGGTGCTCTGGAGGGGCTAGGATGAGAGAAGGCTCCTTGGAGGAAGTGACATTGAATAACCGTCTGACTGAACTTTCAAGGTGATGTGGTATTAGGTGAAAAAGGGGAAGATCCAGATCAAATAAGATTTGGAATTTACAGATATGTATTGCTAAAAATCAATTTATTTCTTTAAGACTTAAGAGTGGGTTAGATGTATTATGGCTATTAAATCTTTACTAGCTCTGGCATTTTAG
>NW_007841433.1:0-710 GCF_000696425.1 Galeopterus variegatus
CTAGCTTAGATCTGTGCTTTGCAGCATGGTCCCCAAACCAGGAGCATCAGCGTCACTAGGACCAACCAGAAACTCTGGGCCCAGCAACCTAGGTTTTAACAGGGTGATGCTGATGCATCCTAAAGTTTGAGGACTACCGTCTTAGGAAAATGATGGAGTTGGGACGGAGCAGCTTCCACTTCTTAACCAAGCCATGCTCCTGAAGTGCACAGTTTGCTTCTCCTTGGGCTATTACATTAAATGGATGATGAGAGAGAGTACATGGTTTGGGTGGGATGAAGGAGAGTCACTCCTTCCTTTTGGCATCATTGTAGGCTATTGAAAAACAAATTAGTTCCATATAGAATGATGGTCAGGCTTAACATTTCTCACCTACTTCATGCTATGGGCACGGAGCATGGTGCCTAGCTCAACGGAAGCACTTAAGTATGTCAGTGAAAATGGTGCCTAGCTCAACAGAAGCACTTAAGTATGTCAGTCCATTTGACCATTGTGGAGGTACATGTACACCTATTCTTAAACTCAATCTAATGGTACAAAAAACTATACCCAAAAAAGGTTCTGTTTGCAATATGTGGGAATGCATTGAAAACATTAGAAGAAATCTTAAAACATAATCTAAATACTAACAAATGCCCTGCGGGTTGTCTGGTCTTGATATGCAGGGACACTTTGTGTCCTACTGTTGGTTTCAGTGAAGCGAGGGACGC
>NW_007841434.1:0-710 GCF_000696425.1 Galeopterus variegatus
TTGTCAGGCAGCTGTCTTTCTGGAGCTCTCTTTGACTCCAGGTTCCAGGAAATGCCGCCTCCAGCTAAGGGGTGCCATCAGCACTCCTGTCACATGCTGCATTATTACTTGTTGTTCCCCTAAGCCCTGCCCACTCCTTTGTAAATAGTTCTTTTATTTAACACTCCTCAAATTACCCTCTTGAAGTGAGCCATCTGTTTCCTCTGGGGACCTTGACTGAGACATTGCCCCAGAGAATTTTTCTTGTAACTAAAATTTACATCATTGGTGTCAAAACTTTCCTTTTTGCCAACAGTAAAGGATTGCTGTTAGCAATTATGTAAGTAATCTTCTATATTTATAAAAAGGAATGCTATGTGGTTATTGAAAAATCATGTTTCCAAAAATAGAAACAGGATACAAAGAATAGGTTGAATTTTATCTTAATTTTATCTAAGCAATAATAACAAATGTGTGTACATAAAAGTTTCAATGAATATGCTCAAAAATGTTAATAGTCACTTTCAGGGTGACAGGATTATTATTTTTTCTGTATGATTTTCTGTATTTTCCTGGTTTTCTGCAACAATGCTACATATTATAATGATAAAGATATTTGAAGATACTTCAAAAAGTTTGTGAAAAAATGGAATTAAAAGACAATACAATCTTTCCATGAACTTTTTAAAGACCCCTTGCATATGCACACAAATATTATTTTAAAATATTTT
>NW_007841435.1:0-710 GCF_000696425.1 Galeopterus variegatus
GATGGGCCATAATAATCAACCACATTGTATATCGACAAAATAAAAATTTAAAGGAAAAAATTTTAAAAAACAAAAAATAAAAAATAAAAATAATAAAATTACACATAGAAATGTTAAGCTTGGGAAAGACCAAAAACTTTCCCCAGGCTAAAGTCTCAGTTGTAGATAAAGAATTGTAACACAGCAAAATTGCTGGCTCCAAGGGCAGATGTCCTTAGTGCAGCCAAACATAATGACTGTTGCCATGACAATTATCTTACTGTTCTTTTGCAACCACCTATGTTCCTTTTCTGTCACTTGCCTACCTAAAGAATAAATACGGAGAGAAGACCGGAAAAAAAAAAAGAAAAGAACAATTGCTCTAACACCTCATTTTTACCCATTTTGTATTTTAACGTGAAGTTCCTACCATTAATGAATATATCCTATTATTTCTGTCCTGGTACTTCAAAAACCCCTCTTTCACAAGTCCCTACAAACCCTCCCAAATTGAAACCCCTGACAGTTAAACAGTATGCCAACAGGTGCTTAGAACTAGGACACTTCCCGTTAGCAGAGGCAACAGTAGCATACCTACATTTCTTTTTAATTGAGCATCTACTACATTCTATTCTGGTTACATTATCTCTCCTTTGATTTAATCTTCATCACAGTTGTTTCAGATGGATTTCTGCATTCCTTAGAATGCTTTTAGTTCTAGATAAATAAAA
>NW_007841436.1:0-710 GCF_000696425.1 Galeopterus variegatus
TCATGTGTATAGAAAAATATTGAAAAAATTCAAGAATTTATTAAAAAGTATTTATTGGGGCTGTAAAACTAGGGTTGAACTTGTATTTATTAAAAAGTATTTACTGGGACAGTAAAACTGGGGTTAAACTTGTATTTCAAAAAAAAGAAAGCACTGGGCCGGCCCGGTGGCGCACTGGAGAGTGTGCCGCTTGGGAGCGCAGCGGCACTCCCAACGAGGGTTCGGATCCCATGTGGAGACCGATTCCCGCTCACTGGCTGAGTGCGGTGCGGGTGCAACACCGAGGGTTGCGATCCCGTTACCGGTCAGTAAAAAAGACAAAAAGGAATAAAAAAAAAAAAAGAAAGCACAATGTCTTAACACTATGCTACTTTCTTAGATCTACATAATGCATTCAATCTTCCAGGCCTGCATGTGTTAATTCCCATCGCTTCTATCAGGCCTGGAGTCCCCTGTGCTCTGTGTCCCTGCAGCAGCCGACAGTTAGGTGCTTCCCACAGAGGCCACCCTCCCATCTCAGAGTGGGCCTGTGGGTGAAGATGCACCGTGGAGAGGAGAGCCTGTGCCCAGAGGCCTGGAGCACCAGGACTCCACAGAAGCCCCGGGGAAGGCTGTCCACTGCTAGATCCCCATTCATCATATCCATTCGTTCCAGGGATGCTGATAAATCCCCCCTTATTGGTAGTGATTTACATTAAATTCAATTTGTG
>NW_007841437.1:0-709 GCF_000696425.1 Galeopterus variegatus
GTTCATGCACTTTAAAAATAAAAAAGCACTAAAAATAATGCAGGCTTTGTCTGTAAAAAAAAAGTGCAGGCTTTATTTGCAGTAAAATCCCACCCATCATTAGTTATTTTTATTAGTTTTATTAGTTTTTTTTTTATTAGTTCATTTTATCTGCTCTTTCTTTTATCCCTTTTTGTATGGTTATTTTATTCATTAACATTAACTTTGGATTTGTTTCTGTTTGCTCTCAGTTCTAAGATATTTCTTTCCCCATTCCCATTCTTTTGGATTTAATTCTAATTTTTAACATGTAGAATGGTAAATGCTTACAAAAATTGAAACTCTGCAAAAAAAATATATATTCAGAGAAAGGCTTCTGAATGATGACCACCATGTCCTCTAGTCCCAATCTCCTGTGAATAACCAATTTCACTGTTTCAGGTTTATTAATCCTGTGCTTCTTTTTGTAATGATAGGCATATATAGAGAAATGCTTTTCTTATTTTTTCCTTTACTACTGCATAAAATGCAGCAAACTGTTAAAACTCATTGCTTTTTTTATTCAATAATATCTTCTGGAAATCAATCTACATCCATTTATAGAATTACTTTTCATTTATTTTTATAGCTGAATAATACTCCATTGCATGTCTTTATATTATTTTCTCAAATCAATGTCTTACATTTGGACATTTAGATAGTTTCCAAATATTTAGCAATTACAAATAAT
>NW_007841438.1:0-709 GCF_000696425.1 Galeopterus variegatus
TTTTTTTTTGTCCTGGTGTCCAGTACAGGGATGGAACCCTGGACCTTGGTCATGTTATCAGCACCATGCTCGAACCTACTCTGCTCACCCGCCAGCCCAACACAATGATATCCCTAATACTTACCTGCCTTTAGAAAGTATTTCATTATTATAAAAATAAAATATGTATGGGATTAAAGAGATAGAGATTAAATTTCAAATAATACAGATAAGTATAGCATGAAAATGAAGTCCCCTCCTACTGGATTCCCAGCTTCTTGTCCACCTATCCAGGACATATCCACGTATACATACACACATACACAAGTACATGAGTAAAGAGGGGTCTTCAAAAAGTTCATGGAAGGATTCATATTATCTTTCAATTTTTCCACAAACTTTTTGAAGTATCATTGTATATGCAATTTATTTTATTTTTGTTTTTATATGCAATTTTTAACATAAATGGGAATATACCATACTGTTTTCTATCCTGCTTTATTCACTGCACAATCTTTTAGAAATCTTTATGTGCAAGCATATGTAATTCAACATTACTTGTTTTAAAATAAACTTTTATATTGTAACAGTTTTAGATAGAGAAAAATTGCAAAGATAGTACAGTGAATTCCTGAATCCCAACCCAATTTCCCCTATTATTAACATGTGATATTAGTATAGTACATTTATTACAATTAATAGATCAATATTTATATACTGTTATTAACTA
>NW_007841439.1:0-709 GCF_000696425.1 Galeopterus variegatus
AAAAAAAAAATAGATAGAAATCACAATTAAGTCAAAATGAAAATCCAGAACAGGTATGAGAAATTCAACAAAGAGACAGACCCAATAAAAATTTTTTTTAAAAAAAGGCAGAAATCCTGAAACTGAAGAACTCATTGAACAAAATGAAACTACAACCAAGAGCAAAACCAGCAGGCTAGAACAAGCAGAAGAATGAATATCTGAACTAGAAGGCAAGGTTTTTGAATTAACACATTTGGGCAAAAAAAGAAAAAGGAAAAAAAGAACTTTGAAAACTGAAGAAAACATGCAAGACCTTTCTGATAACCTCAAGCATACAAACATCCACATTATTGGTGTACCAGAAGGGGAAGAAAATGGAAAAGGCATTGAAAGCCTATTTAATGAACTAATAGCTGAAAACTTTGCAAGTATTAGGAGAGACTTGGTCTTACAGATCTAAGATGCTCAAAGGTCCCCAAAAGGATTCAACCTGAAAAGGACTTCCCCCAAGACACCTTATAGTCAAACTTGTCAAAAATCAAAGACAAAGAAAAAATTCTAAAAACAGCAAGAGAAAAGTATCAAATCACCTGTAAGAGAATCCCCATTGGGGTAAAAGCAGAATTCTCAACAGAAACCCTACAGGCCAGGACAGAGCAGGATGATATATTCAAAGTGCTAAAAGAAAAAAACTGCCAACCAAGAATACTATATCCAGCAAAGCTTT
>NW_007841440.1:0-709 GCF_000696425.1 Galeopterus variegatus
GCGGGCGCGACACCGAGGGTTGCGATCCCGTTACCGGTCGGTAAAAAAGACAAAAAGGAAATACAAACAGAAATCAGAACAATGATTTTTCAATGAGCAGTTAATAATGAACATTTTTCCTTGCACAGGATGACTGAAGCGTTCACAGGCTGGGTCCCTGAAACAGCTTTAGCAGGCACAGCCCCTGGGAGGGACAGTGTGCAGTCCTGGTGCACTTTGATCTTGTCTTCAGACTGAGTCTGCTTGGGAATGCTCATTCTTATGATTACTTAGAAATACTTTTTTAAGTTCAGATGATATATCATTAAGTAAAATCAGAATCTAAAATTTTGTGTGCTCCATCATTACACTGATGTGAAAAGATCGGTGCTATGGACAGGGACTGTAAGCACATAAAACTGGGCACAGTTGGATGGGGCTGGCTGCTGCTTTGAATTATTTTATTGTTTTATCTGTGGTATTATATATATATATATATTTTAAATTCAAGAAATGAAACCACTAGACTACCGAGCTTCTTTTCTGAAATTCTCTCCATTATACAAAGCCTCCCTGCAAGCCCACCGTGGATGTGCCATGTAATCTCTAGGTCACTCCCATGCCCTTCTCACATCCCCCTGCCCCAGGAGCTGAGCAAACCCCAGCACGTAAGTCCAGGCAGAAAGATGCTGCTGGTTGTGCACCAGCTGCAAGAGGAACCCATGCAGCC
>NW_007841441.1:0-709 GCF_000696425.1 Galeopterus variegatus
TTGTGGATTCCTTTGCTTTGTCCTGCATCTAGTCATCTAGGGTATTAGGCTTGTTTGTGCAAATTAGGAAAGATTCTCTTTTTGGGCTGATGAATTAGCAAAAAGTGCCTGTACATCATAAATATCAAAAAGGTGGATCAAAACAAAAAACAAAAAATAAAAATTAAAAAAAAAAACGGAAAGAAAAAGGGCAGACTATTGTTCTGGGGCACTGCATTTAAGTTTTAGTTAAGCCACTGCTTGACTTTGTCTTATGCAATGTGGGGGTAGTGCTTGTATGGTTGTTTGGAACACCAAAGAAGATAACAAATGCCAGGTGTCATACACGGTGCTTCTAAGCCTGGCAAATAGAATAGCATGTCATAAATACTAATTATATTACTTTACTGTCCTTCATCTAACCCTCCACCCAACCCATCCCAGAGGAAGAGTCTTACCCCTGTTCCCTAGTTCATTTTGAAGTAATCTGTATTCATCTGAACTATCTTGTCTCTTGATCTGGGCTTCTCATAGGCCAACTATTCCATTTTACCTTAAATTATAATTATTTGGGTAGGCATTTTATCTGGCTATTTGATCCTTGAGAGCAGAGACCCTGATTTATCTGGGAACCCCTGTGGACCCAGGTCACTGGGGCAGCTTTTTCAAGGCTATTTGATCCTTGAGAGCAGAGACCCTGATTTATCTGGGAACCCCTGTGGACCCAGGT
>NW_007841442.1:0-709 GCF_000696425.1 Galeopterus variegatus
AACTATTGCAGGTGGTTGGTGTAGAGAACATGTGCCCATTGGCTGCGTTTCTTTCTGGAGAATTCTCACAGCATTTTCAACTCTCCGTCAGCTCCAGATGTTGCTATTTTCATGGTCTGTCATCTTCACAAGAAGTTTACACATCATAATTCATTTATATCTCATCACACCTGTATTAGGAGATGTAACTACCCGCCTCTTCATTGATGTGGTTCCATTTCTGGCCAGTCTGCTTCTGTTCCATGATCTCACATCTGTCCTTTTGCCAAAATAACACCAAGGATTTCTTGACTCCTAAGTTATTTGAGTTTTCCTGTAAGCTTTATTACACATTCTTCAATTTCTATGAAGTAAAAATTCCATTTAGATTTCGATTTTGAATGCACTGAATCTATAGGATGATTTGAATAAAATTGTTATATTAAAAATATGAAGTATCCCGACACATGAATAAATTCTCCGTTTGTACAATTTTTTACCAATCTCTCTAAATAGTGCTTTATAGCTTTCAGAATAAAAGTCTTTGCTAATCTGTTAGATTTACTCTTCTTAGTTTAGTGTAGGGTAATGTTATTGCTTTTTACAATTTTTAGTGTATATGTTTTGTTGCTTCATAAACAGAAATAAATAATATCGTTAAAAACAGACTATCTTTAGAGCAGTTTAACGTTAAGTGCTAAATTAAGCAGAAGATTCAGAGAGTTCCCAT
>NW_007841443.1:0-709 GCF_000696425.1 Galeopterus variegatus
AGCTGCATAAGGATGGGCTAACCTGAAGACAGCACCCACCTTGGCCTTGATGGACAACCTCTCCAACCCTGCAAGGCAGTGAAGCCTGGTTCCTGGAGAGAAGAGCACTGGGGCTGAAGCAGGAAGTTGCTCCATCCCGGAGGTTGACTCCCCTGGGGGTTGGCTGTTGCAGGTGGGGGAGCCTTGAGCACCCAGAGGTGGCAGAACCTCAGAAGAGGGATGTCAGCCTGTAGAGGCTGGAAAGAACATGCCACAGTCTTGAGAAGGGTGTTAAGGGTCCTGTGGCCAAGCTCACAGGTAGAGGAGAAGCCACCGTGAGGGGCATCCCTGTCTCAGTGCCTGACAGGTGAAAGGCCCAGTTAGGGAGTGTGAATGCATGGCAGAAGGATCACCACTGGGTGCAGTCTGTATAACACCCTCCCTCCCTCCGTCTTTCCTGGCAGTTTCGTGGTCCTGGCTGGGGAGCCTCAACAATCAGTGATAATGAGTTTCTTCATCTTCGAGAGTGGGGGTTCAGATCAGAGCCATATTTTTCTTTTAAGGAAAGAAAGTAGCATTGCTTGGACCTCACGTTGGAGAGTAATTCATATATGTTTTGAATTAAACGTGGATTTCTTTTTTCCACAACACTGTTTAACATCCCCCAATATTCTGCAGTTTGGGCAAAGCTGTCTTACACAATAGAGTTTCCTAGAGCCCACCCACAGAC
>NW_007841444.1:0-709 GCF_000696425.1 Galeopterus variegatus
ACACACACACACACACACACACACACACACACACACACAGAGATATTACCAAAAGTTCTACTTATCAATGTGTGCCTTATGACTACCTGCATCAGATTCACCTTGGAATTTTGTTAAACAAACAAATTGCTGAATTCTATGCTATACACTCTGTATTAGAAACTCTTGACCTTTAAATTTGAGATCCTCTGACTTAAAATTAAGAGTAATGTCTTTCTCTCCCTGGAAAGTACTAAAGAAGGTGCATATCCATTCCACCCAGTTGATGAACGTCCTGAAAAACTTCCACCACCACACTCTGTTGCCCACTCCAGACTTTAAATGCCACATATTTTTTTGTTTGTTTTTGTTCCTCAGTTGTTATTTAATTTCTTTTCTGTCTCCAATAGCAATAATAAAACAATGTGTCTCCACCTTCAGCATAACAAATATCCTTTTCTGTAGCGGAAGATTCTTTGTAAGTTCTGTTAGAACTGTCTGTTGTGAGAAAGAACAAGCATCTTGGGAAAAGGCTTGCATAATACCATCTCATGTATTGGAGTTTTCACTCATCTGTCAAGCAGATAGGCATTCTGGAAGTGAAGGTTAGAGTTAACAGCATTGATCCTCTATTCACTTTATACATCTATGAATATTCCTTTAAAACAGTCAACCCTCCAAGTCTTTAATATTTAAGTTGAAATGAAAACTGTAAACATATATATATATA
>NW_007841445.1:0-709 GCF_000696425.1 Galeopterus variegatus
TTTACCCAACTCCTCCCTTAAGCATTAGTTCTTTGCTTCAGTGAGTATTTATTGAGGGCCTTCCGTAGGCCAGGCCCTACTCTAGGCATTGGGAATGCAGCAATGAACAAAGAAAGTTCGTAGAATTGCATTCTAGTGGAGAAAACACACAATAAGCGCAAATCAGAAAAAGAGTGCTGGGTAAAGGGATAGAGCAGGATGAGACAGGTGGAGGTGGGTGTGCCTTGGGCTGTGCTAGGCAAGTGCTGCCAGTAGTGGCACAAATCATAAAATACCATAACCGTGTTAAAAATATTTTTTAATTTGTATGAAAAGACTGAACACAAGTCAACATTTAAGGGACCAAACAAAATAGTTTATATGTGTGAGCTAAATTCAAAAGGGATTTGGAAATTCGCTGGGGAATTAAAGAAATTGTGGGGGGAAAGAGAGACTCCAGCAGAAGGTACCCTGGACCCACTGCATGGTTAGAGATGGGGATGCACTGGAGTGAAGGGACACCTTCCTGATGGTTGCGCAGGTGCAGGGGCCACGGCAATGGACTCAGGAGCCCACAGTCCTTTCTGAATGGGGGCCCATGCCTCTGAGTTGAGTTCCGAAGAGAAAGCCTAATTTCTGCTTCATCTTCCCTAACATGCCTGACCCCACCTCTCCCAAAGGACCAAGGGAGGATTGATGAGGTAATGTCTCCTAAGGGGTTAGTGCTCCA
>NW_007841446.1:0-709 GCF_000696425.1 Galeopterus variegatus
ACAGATACTGTGGAAGATACTGTGGGAAGAAATGTTCCACCTGGACCTGTAGACGCTCACTGTAGTCCCAGAAATATGATTTCATAAGGTTATGTAAGTTACAGCCACCCTTTGAGAGAAAGAATTTTTACAGTTCATGAAGTTTATACATTCAATATGGACTTAAAAGTTCTTGGTTAAAGCATTTGCAAAATTTTATTTACAAAAAAAAATATTATCGTCAATCCACTGGGCACTTGGGCTGTTCATTTTTCATTTCTTCAATGAGCATAGTTTCACATCTCACCCTCGACAAGCTTTTCTAGTTTTTATGGTTGTTTAGGCACACATAAATTAGCATTTCTATTTTTTATGGTTGAGTTTTGCCCACGTAAATTACTTGCCTTGTGAATTAACATACAATTTACTTGGAACTGAGGAGTGAGTAAATCACATGCAGAGAATGGAGCCTTGGAGTTATTGCTGAAGTCCATTCCAAAATAATTACCAAAGACTGTGATCCTGTCTGATAGCAGTTCTACATAGTTGAAAAGACAGAGTGATAAGAAGATAGTTAGAAGGCAGTGTTTTTTCATATTTTCTTATTTCGCTGGTGACATATTTGAGGATTAAAAATAGTGAAAGACTCATCTAACATCTCAATATCAGACAACATGTTAAAGCCAAATCTAGGTATTGAATCACTGAATTTTGATTCCAGTCTGCAAGT
>NW_007841447.1:0-709 GCF_000696425.1 Galeopterus variegatus
TGCGGGCGTGGTCTCTCGTCTCCACCTTCCATGTGGCTGAGCAAGAAAAGCAAGGACAGCCCCGGCCATCCCTGCCTCTTCCTGCTCTTCTCCCGCGGGGGACCACCCTCATCCTACATTTGCACAAATGCCCTCTCACTCTCTCTCTCTCTTTCTCTTCTCACTGGTGGGTGAGTTCTGCTCTTTCCTCTCATTGCAATGGTGAGATGGGAAATTCACATATGGGCTGCTATGGTTGCTGGTCACAGGTATCATGTGTATAAAAGGTTCTACAGCATAGCTCGGCAGAGGTCTACATTTGAGATGCCTAGGGAGCCCCAGTGAAATAAAAAGCTATTTTATTCAGGACTCTTGTTTGCTAGTGAAAAAAATTCTAATTTAAATGGCTTTAAAAATGGAAGCAGGGTGCACTTGCTTCAGTAGCTTCTGGTGTGGCTGGATCCAGAAATTCCCACAATCTCATCAAGACTCGTTGTTGCTCCTCTTCTCACCTCTCTTCCCTTTATTCCTGAATGGTAAGCACCACCATCAGCAACTCAGGGTTCACACTCTACCAGCAGAAAAGATCAGGCAAGAGTCCTGGAAAGCCTATGTTGGCCAAGCCTGGGTCACGAACCTACTGCTGCATCCTCTTCTGGACTGGTCAGACCTGGGTTCTGTGCCCAGCCCTGGACAGAGAGTGGGTGAGGGCTTGTCCCCAAAGGATAGT
>NW_007841448.1:0-709 GCF_000696425.1 Galeopterus variegatus
AATGACCAAATTGGGCAGCAAACACTTCCTGCACCTTGGATTTAGGTACTGCCCCTCACTTTCACCTCCATCAGGCTCTAGGCGCTGAAACAACCCCATCCCACCCAGAATTTACCTTTCCTTCTCCTTTCCCCACAGCCACGTCACCCTAAATGATGACCTAGAGGGTTGCAGGCACATTGTCCATCTGCATTGGACGTATTTGGGGCTTGTTCTTAAAGGAAGCCTAGTTTTTCTTACAAGGATAGTCCACTCTTAAAACACAAAAGTTCTTTGTTTATATGAACTCATTCATTCAGTCAACCACATACAAACTATTAATTGAGCAGCAGCCACGTGTAAGAGCCATGCCACAGATATGCAGCTAATGTTCATTTTCCCTTTCTTTGGCAAAGGGGTCATGTCATGCCTTGGGAATGGCAGACAATATTTTTTAGAGATTTTGCAAAATGTCTGTGCCCAAGCCAAACGCCCAAGGAGAAGGGGCCCTCTGGCAGGTTTGAGTGTGTGTTTTGTTTGCTTCAGATTGTAGCCTCATGCCTGACATTGGCGTTCACACACATTAGCACCGAGAGGAAGCTGTTGCCCCACAGTAACCGCATCGTTTATCATGTTGAATCAGATCTCAGCTCCGCGGAAAGTCAAGGGTTTCTGTCCCATGGCTGTTTGGAGATTGTGATGTCCCTCTGTTCAGCTACCCAGATCAGGG
>NW_007841449.1:0-709 GCF_000696425.1 Galeopterus variegatus
CTTAAGGCTGTTGATGAAGATTAGGCATTTGTCCTCCATGAAAGTCACACCCATTTGCATTCCTACCATCAATATTAAGCAGCCTTTTAAAAAGTAAAAATTAATTATTATTACAGAATAATTTAACATAAAGGATCTGCTTCCAGATTTTTAGGCTATAACAATTTTCTATTAAAGGATGTGACCAGGCTAGATGATCTGAGATTTCAGACACCTAGGAAAATGCCAAGTTTTCACATGGCAATTCATATTTTTAATTAACAGACCTGCATTAATACATTTACATATAGGCCTGCGAAGAGAAACATTTATATAAAACCACCACATTCCTGATGGCTGCTCCCACCCCCAAATTCTCCCATTGCCCTTTTCATTTGGGCCTGAATAGACTATGGGATAACTCTACAGCCTAGAACATATTTACCCAGGAAAGATCCAGTACTTGGGTTTTAGTAGAAAGGGCAGGTCTATCCCCTTTACCACAAAGCACATTTTTTTTTAATGGTGACATTAAAAAAAAGTCTTGCCTGTGTCACTGACCTGTCACCTTTGACACATCCCTCATTGCAGCAGTTTAGTCAGCTAATTTGGTTCCTTCACATGAAGAGAGGGGACAAACTACACTAACAATAGGAGTCCCCAGGGTCGCTTTGGGATGAGGAAATTACTTAAAATTCCCTCCCTCATCAGCGAACAAGGAGTCAAATTC
>NW_007841450.1:0-709 GCF_000696425.1 Galeopterus variegatus
ACAATGTAAGCATTATTTCATCTAGTTCCCTAAGTGACTCTATTTGACCCTTCTTGGTTATCCTCCTTTTTGATGAATGTGAATGTTTAGAAGTGAGTAAGAAAATCTTGAGTTATTCTCTCAAAGATCAAAATGACACTTCAAATTTTTATTTTTTATGGCTTTCTGCTTGAGAATACTCCTTGTTAGTATTGAAGGTAGGAATATGCAGAAAAGAATCACAAATTATACCTAAGAATAGCAAAAACCTTTGCTTTTCTCCTCATCAGGAACTGTGTTTCCCAAAATGGTGTTAAGGAATTCCAATAAGTGTGCCAAGCAAAAAGTTTTTACCCTAATACATTTTTCAAGCCATTGGACAAAGTTAAACCAATTTTTTTTTTAAATCGTATTGTAGATTTTGCCATGCCCTGAAAAAGATTTAGAATGAGCTTCTTAAATGTATTTGACCAAAGAAAGCTTTGTTTACACATCAATTAACAGTTATTCTTTCATATATCACAGTTTCAAATTAGCAAGCATATGAATACAGGAATCCTGAAGTCATAAAATACCAAAATCAAAGAGAGAACATGAATATCACACCGTAGCCCTTTTCAGTGCACAAAAAAGTTTCCAAATATCTAGTACTGAGTGATTCCTGTAACACCATCTTCTGCTTTTTGCCCCAAGTGCTGAACTAATCAGTTTTGTGTGATTTTCCCCCTGG
>NW_007841451.1:0-709 GCF_000696425.1 Galeopterus variegatus
AAATCCACCATTTTTAAAATCAAGGTTTCTCAACCTCAGCACTGTTAACATTTTGGACCAGGTGATTCCTTGTTGGGGGCTGTCCTGAGCATTGCAGGATGTTTAGCAACATCCCTGGCCGCTATTCAATAGATTTCAGTAGCACTCCCCCACCAGTTGTGACAATGAAAAATGTCCCCTGACATAGCCAAATGTTCCCTAGGGGCGGAGCAAAATAGTAGAAGGCTGAGAATCATATTTTAGAATTAAATTGAAACTTCTAGAGGCAATCTTTCAGTTGTGAGAAGTGTATAGCTTATTAGAAAGAGCCCATGCATTGGAGTCAGGTTGGCTGATTTTCTAAACTGGCCTCTGCTATTTATTAATTCTGTGAATTTGAATATGTAACTTAACGCTTGCTAAGCTTCAGTTTCTCTGCCTGTAAAATAGGGGTTAATAATACTTACCTTAGATGAAGATTAAATGAAAAAAATCTGTGAAAAACATTTAGCTTGGGTGGTGCTCAGTGCCTAGCATAGAGGAAGCACTCAGATACTACAGTTATTATTAACTATTTTCCTTTATGTAGGACCATTATCTTGGCTCCATTCATCTGCTTCATGTCTCAGGAAGACATTTCAACTATACCCTGTTGAGTCTTACCCGGCACTTTCTATGGATGTACACAAAGGCATTCAGGGAAGATAGTCAACTATTGAGTTCATATATT
>NW_007841452.1:0-709 GCF_000696425.1 Galeopterus variegatus
TAATGAGTATGGCAAGTCTTATTGGTTAGTTAATAACTTACATAGATGAAGTTTCTTTAAATAATGGAGATAATTTTTGTCAAGAAAACTTCATGCATGCTTTCTTTCTGTGTGCTGCAACTACAAGCAACAAATCTTGGGTAATTTATATAATAGCGGTCCTGTTTGCCATGCATATGTCACAACATAATTCTCTACAAGACAAATATGTGTGATTACATTCACTAAGCAACACTGAAGAGCTCCAAAGCATTCACTGTGAAAGCTGTAACTGCTTAAGTAAAATTAGTTTGGCTTTTCATTTAGTTTCTGTTTCCTTTCATTCAAAGATTTAGCTTTCAGTGCATGGGAATAAAAAGGAAAGAGGAAGTTTTGCTGTACTCAAGTTCAGAGAGGGGAGGGATCAGGAAAGCTGTGGATGCTGTGCTAAATTATTGATCTCTGTTTTTGCGTGAAATTAGGATCATTTCAAAAAGAAATGATTAACTTATGAATTTAATGATTAAACTTATGAACAACATTAAATTAAAGGAAAAAAATCATTGTAACATTGAGTTTACTTGCTCATTTATGTCCTATCCAGTTCTTGACAATAGAACATAAACATAAGGACATAAAGTGAGTAATGGATGGCTGAAGAAATGATACTAAAATGAATAATAATAAAATAATTTTTTTATTGAGCACTTTCTAGTCACTTTGCCAGGTA
>NW_007841453.1:0-709 GCF_000696425.1 Galeopterus variegatus
ACATTTGAGTAGTTTTAGTAGATTATCTGAATATCATCAACTGAATGCGGCTATCAGCCTAATGGAGGCACTGTTTTTCCTTCTGTTCAGTTTGTTGTCCACTGGTGCTTAGCTTTGAACTCGTTTTTGCCCCAGTTACCCATTCATCTAGTCAATCCTGTAGTCATTTTTTCTCCCATACTTTCTCATCATTGTTGCTTCTTGATACTGAGAAAGAGATGGGCTTAAAACATTTTATTAAAAATATTTCCAAAATTTAGTTATTTAAAAAGAATCTTAAGTTGCTTAAAACGTTTAGGCAAATACAATAAAGATGTGTAAATACATTATAATCAGCATTAGTATAACCTAAAAGTTTAGCAAACTTGAATATCTAAGATTTAATATATTCATATATCCTGCAATCCTATACTCATACATAGAGGAGTTTCTTACAAGTATATGTTGCTCTTCTTTGTAACTCCATTAACCTTAGTCTTTACCATGTGACTTGCTCTGGCCAGTGAATGTGAGCAGAGGTGACACACGTACACTTGTGAGCAGAAGCTTTAAGAGCCATTTCTTGGCTCTCCCAATTTCCTTTTCCTTCTACACATAAACATTTTCTTAGTAAGAAATGTAGTTTACGTCTTGGTCACAGAATAAATATGTGGGGCAAAATTGCAACCACTTTGCAAAGGACGTGTAATGAAAGTGAGAAATAGATCTC
>NW_007841454.1:0-709 GCF_000696425.1 Galeopterus variegatus
TACTGGAATCTAATCAGAGATATGATTCAAAATAGGGAAGGATCTCCTGAGGTTTCTGAGATAGTCGCTCAAACTGAGAAAATTTTGAAGGCTACTTCTAGCTGAAATGAAGTTGATTTGATTTCTTTGGAAGATGATTGTCCTAAAAATAAAAAAGATCCACACTCAGGTCCTAATACAAATGTTGTTGGGCCCGCTTATGATTCTGATTCTTCTGAAGTAGATTGGGATGATTTGGAGGATGAAGCTGCTCAATATGAAGCCGATCGCGTCGCTATAAGCCACCGGCTGCTGCCTATTTGGTAGCGTCCCTACAATCCCATCCTTCTCCTTATAATACACCCTCTGCCCCCATGGACTCTCCTGTTAATGAGACTCTAAAGGCTATGGAATCAAAAATTCACCAGTTAGAAAAACAATTTTTTTTTTCCTTTTTGTCTTTTTTCGTGACCGGCAACAGATCGCAATCCTCAGTGTTGCGCCCGTACTGGGCCGGGACCGGCAACGGGATTGCAATCCTCGGTGTTGCTCCCGCACCTCACTCAGCCAGTGAGCGGCCGGTCTGTACGTGGGATCCGAACCCTCGGCGGGAGCGCTACCACACTTCCCAAGCAGCGCACTGTAGCAGTGCGCCACCGGGCCGGCCCAGAAAAACAAATTTTGTTAGAAGAAAAAAAATTGCAGCTCCTTATTACAAAATTAAAGGAGT
>NW_007841455.1:0-709 GCF_000696425.1 Galeopterus variegatus
CTGGTACAGACCTTCTCTTCACGGTGCCCACCAATCCAGACCTCTTATGTCATAGACTGTACCCAATCACCAGTTCCTTCTGGCAAGATTTACCTTAAAATCACCCAGCACACACCCTAGAACCTAAAAATGTCCCCACCTCATTTCTCATTTTCCCACAGTATTAAGACTTTGTAAAGGTGTGTTCTTTCTTACTGAAGTAGGTTTAATAAACTTAGCTTCGAATGACCAACAAGTTTTTCTGTGGATCTTTTGAAAGGTCGAGCTGACAATCTCAAGTGTAAAAATTAGCAATGAAATCTGGACCCATTGTCACTATAGAATGACAAATTATTTGTCAAACTTCCCCAACATAAAAACTAAATAAATAAGATTATAATTAGCCTGTTTAAGAGAATGAACAGTGGCTTGCTACACATTCAACTGTTATGCCAAATCATCCCACTTAACAGGATACTTCTAGTTAGATTTATGGATAGCAAAACATCCAAATGAATGCCCACATTTTCTTCATCTCATTTTGCTATTTCTTGTTTATTGGTGATGGTGCTTTCACCGTCCTTCCCTACCATCCCCATGAGCAGGAAAGTTGTAGAATTGCTAAATCTGTTTTTTCTACACAGACAAAAACTTCACTAGACCCATCACTCATGAGATAATATTCTCTTACATCTCAAAATGTTACCTTGGTGTTTCAATGTTTTTAAGC
>NW_007841456.1:0-709 GCF_000696425.1 Galeopterus variegatus
ATCAGCACTAGAATAGATAAATTATGGTGTATTTTTACCATATGTACTCTAAAAATGAATGAGCTTGAGTTATACACGACAATGTAGATAAACCTTATAAACATCATTTTGAACAAAACAAGCAAAATTCTAAAGAAAGTAATTGGTATGATTCTAATCATAAAGTTCAAAAACGGGTGAAGTGAAATATATTATTCAGAGATGCACTCTTAGATAGTAAAATTATAAAGAAGAAAACCTAAATGTTTACCTTAAAGGGCAATATCAACGTATTTCACGAAATAATACATGAAAAACACTTACCACATGATTTGGCACAGTATCTACTCAATAAATTTTAGCTAGAAGTGTTTATCTTTATCCTGACACCCAGTCCTTTCTCTGGCAAACAATATTTGCTTGGGTTGGGGGTGAGGGTGCATTAAGTTTAACCAAGTAGCTGAAAGATGAGTGTCCTAATGGTCAAGACAGTGATCTGCTACTTAGTTTACTCATTATGAACTCTAAATGGCATATATTTCTCCTGAGGCATTTCTTTTTGTGTAAAATGTATATGTTCTCAATCATAATTATTGATTTAATATCCAGTTTTTTTCTTACAAGGAGAAAATATATTCAGCCAAAGTAAATAAACGTGCAGTTAAGAGATCAGCCCAAACATCAGAATGAATGTCTTGAATGTGACTGAAATTAAGTTGCAAGGCCAAGG
>NW_007841457.1:0-709 GCF_000696425.1 Galeopterus variegatus
TGTGCCTACTCTGTGACTGCTCAGATGGCCCTTAGTGTTCTATATGTGTGTTTGCCTCGGGTCTTAGGCCTTTCTGGGAAGCTTCCTCTCTGGTCAGCTCTGGGAGTTCTCCCTGTTCCTTGTGTTCTGGTCCTGGCAGCTGGATCCTGTCCTGCCGGCCTGACAGAGTGTGTGAGATCTGTAAGTCTCCACCTCACTATCCGGGCATTTCCCCTCTCTGTGTGCACTTGGTGGGGCCACCCGGTGGGTGCGTCTTTTTTTCCGAGACTCCTCCTCCTTTGCTGGACCCCTCCCCTCTCTGTGCGCTCAGTACAGGGCTGGGGCGTGTCTTCTGCAATCCTCGTCTCTCAGCCCCACCTGGTCCAGAAGGGGTCTCAGGCCTCCACCACGGACACTGTGGGTATTCCTGCAGCCCTGGTCAAGGCCCTCTCTGGGCCTCCCACCGTCCCCCTGGTACTGCGGACCCCTGTGTGGTTGAGTTATCTCCCACACCAGGGCGTGAGCCCCCCAGGGGAGGATCCCACAGCACATAGTTCCTCTTTGAATCCCCCCAGCGTGAGCTGGCTCGGCGCCCTCAGGCTGTCAGCTCTCCAGCCGGTTCAAGCGGGCTTGGGGGCACCCCGGTCACCCCTCTCCCAACCAGAAATAAGTCTGGGGTTCTTCCAAACTGAAGGCCACAGAGATGGTTTCTGCCTCCCGGAAGCAGGAA
>NW_007841458.1:0-709 GCF_000696425.1 Galeopterus variegatus
GCCCAGGCTCAGTGAGGTACACAGCACAGAGGGAAAGTCAGCACCAATCTTCACTTTGCTCCGGCTTTTGTCCTATTTCCAAGGATCATTTACAGTGTGAATTGGATAAATCCTTCCTCCTTAGCAAACAAATTTCTAAGCCAACCTTGGAGCAACAAGATGTAAGATTTGTGAAAGTTCAGTCCAACTGCAGAGGTCAAATGGTGTCTTTCGGTCTTGATGATGATAAAAACCGAAGTCCTGAATACAATAAGCAAATCTCATTGGCAATAGAAGTATACAGAGAAACTCACTGTATTACTTTAACTCTTAGCTGTTGTGAATATCATATACCATTGGGTTAATACCTGTAGCAATATTTAAATTGTATCTACATGAGATATCAGGAGAACTAAGGGCACAGCTAATATTTTTAAATCTTTATGTAAACTATGGCCATTGGGAACAGAAAACAAAGTGCAGACAATATATGAAGTGTTGAGACTGTGTCCTTGAGTTTCATGTCCTTTGTGGGCACAGAGTTCAGGAAGCCAGAAGACAGCGGATTCTGAACTTGTGGAATCTCTCCACTGGATTGCACTCTGCACACTAGGTCTGCAGTGTCTGGGGGTGGTGATCGAGCTCCGAGTGCACGCCCCATGGTGGACTGCTGGCTTTGCACATCTAGTGCTGCTGTCTGCTTCCCTGTTTGCAGCTTGGTGACTGCCTT
>NW_007841459.1:0-709 GCF_000696425.1 Galeopterus variegatus
GACTGAAACCAAGTAAAAAAGCTGCGGAAATAAAAAGAAAGGGAAATCTGTTACATCAGATAGGCATATTTATCATTATGTACTTATCCTGAAGTTTCCTTTCAATGTCCACCTAAAAGTATTTCCTATTTTGCACATTAGTTTTGTAGCAGTGGAATCAGTCCTGTAGAGTCACTGTTAGGGACAGAATTGTGTCCCCTCAAAATTCATAGGTCGAACCCCCAGTACTTCAGAAGGTAACCGTATTTGGAGACACAGTCTTTAAAGAAGTGATTATAGCAAAATGAGGCCATTAGGATTGGCCCTAATCCAATATGACTTCTGGAAAGAAGAGATTAGGACACAAACACACCCAGAGGGACGGCCATGTGAGGACACAGGGAGAAGATGCCATCTACAAGGCAAGGAGAGAGGCCTCAGAAGAAACCAACCCTGTCTGCACTTCGATCGCAGACTTTCAGCCTCCAGGTCTGGGAGGGAATAAGTTTCTGTCGTTAAGCCACCAGTGTGTGGCACTTTCTTGTGGCAGCCCTAGAAATCTAATATAGTCGGCTACACACATCGCCTTCGGGAAGAGTCAAAGAATCCAGACATCTTCCATGGCTTCACCTCTCACACATACAGCCAAGGACAGACTGCTCGCCCCATCTCCCTGAGGGCTCCATGCCTGAGGGGCTCCCCATAAGCCAACAACAACTGTGGCCTCCCT
>NW_007841460.1:0-709 GCF_000696425.1 Galeopterus variegatus
AGGGACTGAAATTCCAAGGGACTTGATTTGGAAGGCATTGGGGACTCATTGAAAATATTTGCCTAGGGAGGTGTTGGTTATTTTGTAAACCTCGCTTCACTGCTACTGAACACATGGCCCCAAACATCTTTGATGGAAAAGTCTGATTTTATCATTAAGAAACTGATGCTTAAAAGTTGGACCATTCCCTCTCCAAATGGAATCTTGTCCTTTTGTGTGGAAACATGTCTGTGAGGGATAAACCTGGCTGGGGATAAGAAAGCGGTGAGGGGGGAAGGAAAGGAAGAGGTTTGGAATGAAGGAGCTTCCTCTAATGAATAGGAGCAAGGATGTTGCAGTGTGTTTTCCTGTTTGGGAGGTTTAATTCTTCACGGTTTGCTTGGCTGTCAGAATGCTTCACGTTTTTAT
The DNA here is from genome assembly GCF_000696425.1 of Galeopterus variegatus. Lineage (NCBI taxonomy): Eukaryota > Metazoa > Chordata > Mammalia > Dermoptera > Cynocephalidae > Galeopterus > Galeopterus variegatus. Next base: position 409 of record NW_007841460.1, read on the forward strand.
TTGTGAACATACATGGTGATCATCCTTAAGACAAAAAATCTGATGGCAGGTCCCTCGATGCCCTTGTTTAGAGCAGATGTTGCAATCAGAGCTGAGCTTTCAATCCCCACCTCTGAGATGTTGTAAATTGCATTAAGGAGTTTCTCTCCTCCACTCTTCATGTTTCACCTACAACTTACTATGGTGATATCGGAGGAACAAACATGAAATAGACAGACTTACACATTTTTTTTTGTCTTCTTTTTGTGACCGGTAAGGGGATCACAACCCTTGGCTTGGTGTCGCCCACACCGCACTCAGC
>NW_007841461.1:0-709 GCF_000696425.1 Galeopterus variegatus
AGCGCCGCCGCGCTTCCCAAGCGGCGCACTTATCCAGTGCGCCACCGGGCCGGCCCCATTACCTCACATGTTTTGATGCTTTGTCGTTAAGTCCATGAAAATTAAGAATTGTTATATCGTGTCTTCTTGAGTGGGGAATTGACCCCTTTTTCAGTATGTAATGCCCCTCTTTATCCCTGATAACCATTCTTGCTCTGAAGTCTGCTTTGTCTAATATTAATATAGCTACTCCAGCTTTCTTCTGATTTGTGCTAGCTTGGTATATCTTTATCTCTTTTTTTCTTAGTGATAAACATATACATTTTATTTTATCTTTTTTTTTTTCTCCTTTTTGTCTTTTTTCGTGACGAGCAACGGATCGCAACCCTCAGTGTCGCGCCCGTACCGGACCGGGACCAGCAACGGGATCGCAACCCTCAGTGTTGCGCCCGCACCTCACTCAGCCAGTGAGCGGCTGGTCTGTATGTGGGATCCGAACCCTCGGCGGGAGCGCCACCATGCTCCCAAGCGGCGCATTTATTTTATCTTTTGATTATTTTACATATTTATTTTGTTTTTTAATTTTTTACTGAAGTACAATTGATTACACATGTTTTGGGGGTACAGTGTTGACTCATTATTTGTGTATAATACATGATGATCAAATCAATATTATGAGCATATTATTACAAATCATAATTATTCTTTGTGTCCCTTACCCAATTTCTCC
>NW_007841462.1:0-709 GCF_000696425.1 Galeopterus variegatus
TGGGAAATAATAAAGGCTTTACTATATTGGGGACTTTACCATTCAGGGTGACCCTGCTAGTTGTAGTTTGTCTCAGGGTACAATTTTTTTTCTGACTGTGAATGTGAAGTGTACAGTCATATTAGAAGCAGAATAAAGTGTCAGTTCTTGCTTTTCCAACATACCTAAAGCCTTTCCCGATTGCTCTATTTGTTGTGACAAGCATCCACGTTTTTCAATATTATAAGATTGTTTTCATTAGAACATTAGATATTCTTAGAAATGACCGTAAAGGCAGGATAGCAGAGATGGGTGATTCTCAAACTTCAGCAGAATCAGAATCACCTGGCAGTCTTGTTAAAACCCAGATTGTGGGCCCCAGCCCAGATTGTCTGATTCAGTAGGCCTGAAGTGGGGCCTGGAAATCTGCATTTCTAACATGTTCCCAGGTAATGCTGCTGCTGCTACTGCTTCCAGGCCCACACTTTGAAAACCTCTATGTTGTACAGTGTTATTTAATAGTACTGTTGCTGCTGCTTCTGCTGCTGTCGTAGAACTCCTGGTCAGAATCCTACTTCTGCCCCTTTCTGCTCATTTGACATTGTGCCTCTGCTTCTTCAGTAAGACAGAAATAGTAAGAATAACCTACATTAGAGCTGTGGGGACTATCAAGCAAGAGCAGACATGTAAAGCCTACAACAATTCCAAGCATACAATATGCACTCAGTAA
>NW_007841463.1:0-709 GCF_000696425.1 Galeopterus variegatus
AAGAACTTTTACACCTATGTTAATGAGTTTAATGAGTGACACTCATATTTGTCTATAGTTTTTCTTTCTTTTAATGCCTTGTTCTGGTTTTGATATTGGGGTAATGCTGGTTTCAACAGAATGACTTAGGAAGTGTACTCTCTGATTCTATTTTCCAGAAACGTTTGTGGATAATTTTATCATTTTTTTCCTTTAAATCTATATTGAATTCACCAGTGAAACCATCTGGGCATGGTGATTCCTCTTTCTGAAGTTTATTCATTTTTATTCTATTTCTTTTTAAAATTTTGGTCTATTCAGATGATCTTTGTGTGAGTTTTAATAGGAATTGGTCCATTTCATCTATGTTATTAAATTTGCATGCTTATTGTTTATCATAATATTCCTTTATTATCATAACAATTCTTTATTATCTAGTTGATGACCATAGTATGAACAATAATGGCACCTCTTTCATTTCTGATATTAGTAATTTATTTCTTCTCTCTGTTTTTCTTGGTTAACATGGCTAGAGATTTATGTATTTTATTTATCTTTTCAAAAAAACATCTGGATTCATTATTTTTTTTCTCTTTTGTATTATTTCAATTCCTCTGCATTATTTGGACTCTATTTTATTGTTTCTAACTTCCTAATGTCGAATCTTAAATTACTAATTTTAGATCTTTCTGCTTTTATATGATATACATTAAGTGCTATACATTTTCCT
>NW_007841464.1:0-709 GCF_000696425.1 Galeopterus variegatus
GCTCCACCTCAGCAGGGTGAGGCTGGTGGAGCTTCCAGACCTCTTCGGGGAAGGCCTTCTCCAGAACCAGTTGCACCTGTGCTGGGTCCTGGGCCCCAGAAGGGGTTGGAGCCCACTTGAACCAGAATTATGTTTCCAGCATCCTAAAACCACAGCAGTTCTTTGGGTAGAGAGGGCATTCACTCCCTGTCATATGAGATATGAGCAGAATAAAAGAAACATTCAAATTCCCCAGCTCCTTCCCGATGCCAAGAAGGGAGCAGAGATGGCCTTTGCCCATGTAAAGCCCTCTGCCTCACCAAACACATGGTCTGCAGACTCACCTCTGCTTTAAAAGCTGGTGAGATATGGACAGTGGAATCGGCCAAAAACCTACGAGGAAAACAGTCCATGTCCAGCAGAACAAAGCTGCCATCCGCCCACTGTAGGCTCAAGGGGTTCAAGTCACTTTTCTAGAATGAATATAACCCAGGTGCCACCTGTGGTCTCCCTGTCCCTTAAGGTCTGGACACCATAGCCTCTGATCCTCCCATCCCAGCCCCAGGCCTCCCCCAAGCATCACATTCCCTTGGTCACTGGCTCCAACTCCTGACTCCCACTCTGTGTCCTGTGGTGGCTTCTTTGCACTCACTGGCCCCCGCCCAACCACGGGGCACAGAACCCACCACCCACCAGTAAATCACACTGGTGATTTGGAAACACGAAGGGC
>NW_007841465.1:0-709 GCF_000696425.1 Galeopterus variegatus
CAAACTTCACATCCCACAATACAGCAAACAGCCAGCAGAACCCCTGAACTACAGCACCACTGTGTTTGTTACCCTTGGAAACAGCATCATCATTGTGTCCCAAGAAGAAAAAACATCTGAGTTGAGAGTGCTTTATCCAGTACCACGACAGAAACACGCACCCTCCAATAGAGCAACGTAACTATTCCCTCCGAACTGGGTGACCAGAGCTGCCTGGTTAGCTCAGTTGGTGAGAGCATAGCCTTGTAACACCAAAGTCACAGGTTTGGATCTCCGTACCAGCCAGCCACCAGGAAAAAAAAAAAAAGGCCAATCATGTGTCTGTGAGCTTACAATGATTCTCGGAAGACTTTTTATCTCTTCTCAGAATTTGTTGCAGGGTTCTTGGGGAATTTTGAGTTAATTTAGAGCCCACTGTGGGATTTTATTCTTTTTTCACATTCAGTTCAGCTGCCTCTTCTCTGCAAAAGCCTCTCCATGTAATCCCATAAGGACATATCGGCATGTGCTGCCATGGAGGTGGAAGGTGATGAGAAAGGACCGTAGATCAGAATACTAACCCCACAGCCTTCTCCCTGTACAAAATGCAGCTCTAGTTTGGTGTCAGCCTGTGGCTTTTTTCCAACTGTGGTAAAATACACATAAAAGTCACCATTTTTATCATTTAAAGTGAACAATTCAAGGGCATTTAGTACACCCACAATGGTGC
>NW_007841466.1:0-709 GCF_000696425.1 Galeopterus variegatus
CCAGCAATGGCTGCAGCTGAGCTTTCTGTGTGAAGTTACCTGGAGTCTGCAGGAGAGAAGAGGGCCTTGGAGTGCACCCTACCAGCCCCTGGGCCAGTGAGACAACTGACAGTGTTCCAGTGGACCCTCATAGGAGTGAAGGCTGCAACATACTGCAGGGGCCACACAGAGGCCAGTGAGTCATCATGAGGGGCCTGTGCATGACCCACCTCATGGGAAGCTTTTGGAGTGTGGGAAGGAGGCTGGTCTGCTGGGAGAACATTGGGGTGCAGAAAGGGAAGCTGATCTGCCTTCCAATCAGCACAGGTCTACTCAGTGGAGACTCCAGGGCGATGGAACTTCAGGGGGAGTGGTTTGCAGAGAAGACTCAATCCTGGGCCAGATTTCCACATAGCCCAGCAGTATCTAACCTCACATGACCTAAAAGTGATTGAAAGAACAACAGTTAAAATCCTGTCTGAATAAAAAGCCCCAGAGAAACAGCAGCAAAGCAGCAATTTAAGCAACCACAAAACTCAAGTGCTGATACCCACAGGAAGTTCCCCGAAGTTTGTAATTAACCAAAACTACAGACCAGTGACAAAGCTCTGATATTAACTGATAAATATCTAACACCACCAAAGAACACCTGTAAAACTTATGAGAAGCAGCAGTCTCCTCAAATGCCCAAGCATCAGTGTAAAGACTCAAAATCAAGAAAAAAAAAAAA
>NW_007841467.1:0-709 GCF_000696425.1 Galeopterus variegatus
TTCACCCTCTGCTGGGTTACAGGGTAACCAGCATCCAGGACTTTCCAGCTCTGAAACCAGGCCAACCCTGGGCAGACTGGCCCCCCGAGCGTGGGAGGAGATGCACCTGTTACGACAGCGTGTGCGAGCTGTGCTGTGCTCTCCAGGAGTCAGATCTAGTTACTCCTGCACTGTAAGACGCGGCGCATTCCCTAAACTCTCCCTGACTGGAGTCAGGTGGGGAGCCGTCCGACCCGTGGCTCTGGCCATCGTCCCAATCTCGAGAGATTCGCAATGCCTGAAGCTGGACAGCAAGGACGGCATCTGGGACCAGTGGCCTCCAAAGCCCCTGCACTCTGTGGGTGTCCACAGGGTCCCTGTCTCCAGCCTGGTCATCGGCTGGCCTCTCCTGGCTCTGGCCTCCATTTCTGGCTTCCCAAACACAACCTGTTCCAGTGGAAGGTGCTCTGTGCTCACAGCAGCCTGGGCACGTCACGCCCTGTGACTTCAGGTGTTGATGGAGCCGGGGAATTGGCAGCACGTCGTCCAGACCGTCCAAGCACAGCTGGAGAGCTTCCGACATAGGACGAGCTGGCCTGCTGCATGGACAGGAAGGTTCCTGATTTCTTTGGGGTAATGCTTTTTGGAAAAAGGATCGGGGAAATGGACGGACGGCAACTGGAGAAGTACTGGATCATACACCTGAACCACTTAGATTCAATGTCACATT
>NW_007841468.1:0-709 GCF_000696425.1 Galeopterus variegatus
GATTCAAATAATTTGACTACAGTGCAATACTCTTAACAGTGGAACTGCAAGGCATTGCACACGTAAGAAGTCTATCTGCTGCTTAATAAAGAGCCTGGCTGCCATTCAGTACCATAGACTGTGTGGGCTGGTTTGGGAGGAACTTCAGGGACATTGTATCTCACCATCTGCACTGAGCATGAACCTCCCTAACAGCAGCCCCACTTTGCCTTCTTTGGTGATTCAGAAGATTCTTGTGGGCTATGACCATGGGCGCCCTCGGTCAATGCACTGTGGCTGCCTTACAGCAGATACGAAATCTTCCTTCATCTGGACCAGGCCATGCCCTGGGAAAATCCTTCTCTTCTTCTATATCAGCTCATCTCCCTGTGATCTGCCTCTCTGGGATGTTTGAGAGGAATAGGTTGCTTAAGAGAGGAACACTGCTGGTTGATGAAACACCAGATAAGCCAGAACTCATGCACCGTGCCTGGTTTCTTCCCCATTTGTGTGAAAGTGAATCTTGAAGAAACTGCTTTTAGGGTGGACACCAACAAATTTCAGCTCTCAGAACAGGCCTGGGAGGCAGTTTGCAAGCTCAGAGCCTTTCTCCAGGCCCCACAGTAGCCTGCACTACCTAACCCACCAGTGTGGTATGACTCATGATATGTATAACAGAAAGGAGCCCTGGCAGAATGTACCCCATTGTGCTGGATGTCTTAGGGCTTGA
>NW_007841469.1:0-709 GCF_000696425.1 Galeopterus variegatus
TTTTTCTTTCTGAACTGTGTACACCCTCCAAGTAGCACAAACTCTTACTTTGGAGCCACTGAGATGAATTCTGAACACCAAGGTATTCAGAATAGTCAATTTGCTTTTTAGGATTCAACACATGTACAACATGATTATAACAGTCCACTTTGCTATTCCTAGGGTGTTTCTGCCAATATCAAAAGAATCACCACTTTGTTCCAACTCTGCAATGTTATTCCAGTTAGTGATTGCTCCATTCCTGACAAACTGCCTAGTGCAATGGAAAATGTATTAGCCTGAGAATCAGGGGACTTGGACTTTACTTGTAACCAATTAGTTGAGAAGCCTTCAGCAAGGTCCTTATATCTCTGGGGTCTGGTTTATGATTTTATAAGTGACAGGGAACATCTCTAAATCCTTATGTACCTTAAGGAAATAAAAAAAAAAAATAACACCCTGTGACATGTCTGTTGACAAAAAGCATCAAATTATTTCAAGAGAGGGCTTAATACTGGAATGTGTGATGCAGTTATAGTTAAGATAGCCAAATAAAAGTACTACTTTCCTGGTGGACTCACCTGTCTAAATGCTGATGATTGATAAATGACTGATAATGACTGACCAGCACAGAGTAGTTTCTTAGAAAGATAGTTAATGGTTTGGACGTATAATAATTAATCGTAAACATTATTAAACACCCATTTATCAATTTTTAAAATTAAAGCAT
>NW_007841470.1:0-709 GCF_000696425.1 Galeopterus variegatus
AAAAAAAAGAAATAGAATCAATTAAAAAAACAACATAGAAATTCTATGAATAAAGAATACATTATCTGGACTGAAAAAGTCGATAGAAAGCTCCAACGGCAGACTTGATCAAACAAAGGAAAGAATCAATGAGCTCAAAGACAAAGCATACAGTATTACCCAATCAAAGGAGAAAAAAATAAGAAAAAATAAAACAGAATTTCAGCAATTAAGGGGCACCATCAACCAAGATAACCTGTGCATAATTGGAGTACCTAAGAAGCTGAAAGAGGAAAAGACCTAGAAAGTATATATAAGGAAATAATGACTTAAAAATTTCCAATTATGGACAAAAATGAAAGCATCTGGGTCCAAGAGTCTCAGAGGCCACCAATCAAATTCAGTCAAAAGAGGAATTCCCCAAGGCACATCATAATCAAATTATCAAAAACCAAAGAAAAAGAGAGAATACTTAAAGAAGCAAGAAAAAATAAACATAACATTCAATGGAGCCCCAGCTGAAATGGCTTGAAGCACATTTCTCATCAGAAACTCTACAGGCCAGGAGAGAGTGGGATGATGTAGTCAAAGTTCTAAAGGAAAAAGACTGTCAACCAAGAATTCTGGATGCACCAAAAATAACCTTAAATTATGAAGGAGAAATAAAGACTGTCGTAGAAAAACAAAAGCTAATGGAATTTATTGACCCTAGACATATCTCTGTATCTCA
>NW_007841471.1:0-433 GCF_000696425.1 Galeopterus variegatus
TAGTGTTTTCTCGTTATGAATACTACTGCTCCCTACTTTTCTTTGTAAATGGTTCCTAATGTATCTGGGCAAGAGTTTCTCTACTTTAGTTTCTCAGGGGTTGTTGAACTAGGGCATGTGGGCTGATAGAATAATATTTATTGTAATATAGCCATGCTCAGTTGTTATGGCTTCTTTTGTGCTTCAGTGGCAGAGTTCAGTAATTGTGACAGAGACCATATAGCTTGCAAGCCTGAAATATTTGCTATTGGATCCTTTATAGAAAAAGTTTGCTAAGCCCTTCTCTAGGGAATGTACAAGGAGTAGAGTTGCTGTACAATAGAGAATGTGATGGTTAATGTTATATGTAGCTTTGTAAAAACTGCTTTTCTTTTAAAAATTTTTTATTTTTTTCAGAATACGCATTTTATTTCATCTTTTCTTTTTTTTTTTT
>NW_007841471.1:5364-6073 GCF_000696425.1 Galeopterus variegatus
TGTGTAGTTTGTCAAATATCCAGCTTAAAACCTTTTTCTTTGTTTGCTTAGGTCAGATGCCAAAACAAAAAGGGCTCTGGAAGAATTGGCTGAAAAAGTTCATGAAGTGCAGAAACAAGAAGGGGTGAGAACTCTTCGTTTATAAAAAGTTTTATTTCATATTTACTTGGTAGAAGGGTGGCTTGGCTGTTCACAATCATAATGAAGTTTAGTAGAGTTTAACCATTTGGGTGGTATATTCCATTTTGTCTAAAAATATGTTCTTGTACCACTTCCAAAATGTTCATGAATTTTAAGTATTTAAGTGAAATATCACAGCAGTAGTATATTAGCGGTAGAATTAACATTTGTCTTAATTTTTACAGTTTTATTATGAATATTTGAAAGATACTTTAAATTTTATTGGTTCAGTGATTTTTCTTATATTTTTTTGTTTGTTTTTTTGGTGGCTGGCTGGTATGACCTTGATGTTACACACTGCACTCTAACCAGCTGAGCTAACTGACCGGCCTGATTCTTCTATAGCTTTTATTAAATGATATTTGAGAAATGCAGAATGCTTTTTGTAAGTGACTCTGTAGCACTCCCTGTTTAGTATTTTCAGGTCATCTCACGTAAGTGTGTAATCGCAATTGCTATAAAGACCTTTTTGCTGTCTGTTTTTTGTTAAATATGTTTTTGTTTGATATGGTGCCAGTTAAAAATACCC
>NW_007841472.1:0-709 GCF_000696425.1 Galeopterus variegatus
GCTTGATTTTTTTTACAAATGCATGATTTGTTGACATAAAGTTGTTCATAATATTCTTTCACTATCTTTTTAATATCTGTAAACTCTGTAGTGATGTCCTCTTCTTTATTGTTGATATTTGTTATTTAAGCTTACTCTATTTCTTTTTCTTCGTGGGGTTTATAAACTTATTAGTCACTTCAAAGAACCAACTTTTTTCTCTCTTGACCTATTGTGTGTTTGTTTCCATTCTATTGTGTGTTTGTTTTCTATTTTACTTATTGCTTTTGCCTTTTTATTTTCTCTCTTTTGTTTAAATTGTTCTCTTCATATCTTTTTATTATAGATGTTTAGCTCATTTCTTTTGGCATTTCTTTTTTCCTAATATATGTATTTGGGGGGCATAAATTTTTCTCTTAGAGTGCTTTTAAGGAATCTCATATTTTGCCTGAACATTTACTTCACAATATTTCTAATTTCTATTATCAATTTTTTCTTGACATGTGGGTTGTTAGAAAGTATATTTCTTACTTACAAGCATTATGGATTTTCTAGGTATATTTTTATTGTTGATTTCTAGCCTAATTCCTTTGTGGTCAAATAATTTATTTTGCATGAATTTAATTCTTTGGAATTCATGGTAATTTGCTTTCATATATGGTTTTGTAATGATCAATGCATATTTGAAAACATATATATATATTTTTTCCTTTTTGTCTTTTTTCATGTC
>NW_007841473.1:0-709 GCF_000696425.1 Galeopterus variegatus
TTTCAGATACATGCTTATCTTTTTATCATTTGAAAATCAGGAAGGCTTAGATTTCATTTCATAAGATATGTCATGTATTTACGGGGCAACCATTCTCATCCACTTTGCTGATTCTGCATATCATTATGATATATTTCTGTTTAGTCATGGGGCTGCACATTGAGTTACAGCATTGCTTTTATAGTTATATTCCACATAGAAATGTATTTTCTCACCTTGTCATTATGACTTTATCTTTTTTCTCTCCTAACTCCGAAATCATCTGGCTTCTGCAGTAAATTCTAGGTGTTAAAAATGACCCTAAAATTAATCTTTGATTTTTTTCTGTATGACTTTCATCAGGATGGCGCTGTTAACAAAATTTATATAAAATCCAAAGTATTACTAGATTTCAAATAAAATAATTAGGTTTATATCCTGGTTCTGCCACTTGTGAGCTTGGCCGATTGACCAAACCTGTCTCTCTGTCAATTTCCCTTATCAGGTGCTTGACACAATGCTTTTTTGAAGTCATCTCATTTTTCATTGAAATAACAGTATCTTCTTTGAAAAGTCTCTGTGAGGATTAAATAAGATAACATAAGACAAGGGTAGTTCCTGGCACATAGTAGGAGCACAACACAAGCCACATCAGCTTTTATATCAGCTCTTTCCTGTCTAGTGTACTGCCTGCAGTATCCAACAAGTGATCTCTTTTAGGTTTCCTTTT
>NW_007841474.1:0-709 GCF_000696425.1 Galeopterus variegatus
ATGTGAATGAGTGCATTTTCATTTTTTTTGTTTCCTTTTTGTCTTTTTTCATGACCAGTAACGGGATCCTAACCCTCGGTGTCGCGCCCGCACTGCGCTCAGCCAGTGAGTGGACCGGTCTCTATATGGGATCCGAACCCTCGGCGGGAGGGCCGCCGCGCTCCCAAGCGCCGCACTCAACCGAGTGCGCCACCAGGCTGGCCCAATGAGTGCATTTTCTTAACACATTCTTCCCCTTATAGTATAGCCAAATATCCCGATCTCGATCAATTTGATAATCTTTCTCAGATGGTTTTAATGTATATTTTTATTATTAATAAGGCTAAGCAAACTCCTATGTTCCAGACTATTATATTTCTTTTTGGTGGACAGTCTGTTTATATCCACTGCCCATTTTTGAATTGTCTCCCATTTTGTCCATTTGTTGTAAATTTGTAGGAGCTACTATGCATTGGAGAAATTAGTGATTTGCAATAATTAAGTCTCTACTTTTAATGTATCTTTTAATTTGCTTGGCTTTTACCATACAGAAGTTTTATGTTTTTATGTAAATTTATCTGTACTTTATGGTTTCTGTTTTCTGTATCAGAGTTAAAAATATTTCTCATTCTAAGTTTATAAAATAACACATATTTTCTTCCTATTGAATTTGGAATCTCTTCTCCAAATGATTTTAAGTGCCCTTTCCTCTCCCCCAGTGTAAAATATT
>NW_007841475.1:0-709 GCF_000696425.1 Galeopterus variegatus
AAAAACTATGCTGAAAAAATAAAGACAAGTAAACATATTCATTTTTTAATTTAGTTTTTTATAAAATATAAAAGTTGTATATTTTTTCACACGTATAATCAATTATGCATTGCCATACAGCAGTAATCTTTGCATAGTCACAAAAACACAACGATCAGTTTCTGATTAGCCAATATTGTCTTATAATTTCATCAAAATTCGTTACTAATTAAGACAATTAAATATAGGCCCCCAGAAATTGAATACATTGAGTTGCATGTGATCCCACAATTATAAGCCAATTTCTAATAACAATAACATAGTACAAGATCAAGTTGCCCTATTCACATATACCAATCAAATATTAGAAAAGGAATAACCAAATATTCAGGACAGGGATGTTTAATCTTACTTATAAAAACACAAGACAAGACTACGCCAGTAAAGTAATAATAATGGCAGAGTGCAAACAGGCTATGCCTGAAGGTCATTAACAATCCAAATTTAATTGCAGATTTTTTTGAAGTGGCTCATGAGAATGAATACTAGTAGAGAAACATACTTCACTTTGGAATTATGTTATAAGCTGCTAGATTTTAGGAGAAGAGTTTCAGTGTCCTTCTCCACTTCTCCCCCACACCCTTTGTTATTCTTTCAAGAGTTATCTTTTTGATAAAATTATGGATCACTGAATAAACCAAAAGTTCAAGTAGAGATTATATATATACAT
>NW_007841476.1:0-709 GCF_000696425.1 Galeopterus variegatus
TTTGTATTTATATTTCTATCCTTTTATTAACTTTCTGATATCTAGGTCTTTTTTTCAGCTTTTTATTTTTAATATATGTGACTATCCATTGGTCTGAAGGTACAACTTTTATTGTACCCCCATGCAATTATGCTGGAAAATAATAACTACTACCAGAAAATCACTACTGTTTTCTAGCATTATTGCATGTTCTAAGTCTTTGTATATTTCAAACCACAAAACATTATTGTTTTAAATAGTTGATATTAGTTTAGATTTACCCATATATTTATGATTTTTATTGTTCTTGAAATTTTCCTTTATTTCTGAGCTCAATCTTGAATTATTTTTATTCTGACTGAAGATCCTTTAACATTTCTTAAACTGTGAGTCTATTAATGATTAATTCTCTCAGTTCTTGTTTGCCTAAAATTTTTTTTTTTTTATCTTATCTTCGTCCTTGAAGGATATTTTTATTGGGTTTTGAATTCTAGGCTGACAGTTTTCTTCCAACATTTTGAAAATACAGTTGCATTTTCTTCTGACTTTTTGTCAGGTGAAGTTGGGAAGTTTTTGTTGGGAAGTCAGCTTTCAATCGAATTCTTATTCTTTTGGTGGCTATTTTTTTCTTTGGCAGCTTTAAAGTTTTATTTTTGTCTTGGTTTTCAGCTGTGTTACTATGATACACATAGGTATACATTTCTTTTGATTTACCTTGCCTGGAGTCTAG